>NW_007246053.1:116671-208642 GCF_000164805.1 Carlito syrichta
TGAATACTGTAGCTAAGTAAAACTTTAGAATCCCCTTCCAAAAAAGTTTTTGGAAAGCCCAAATTAGTAAGTTCCAAATCTTTGTCACAGGTGACTACCAGTGTGAAGAAACTGGCTGGTTAACTGTGGTCCATACGGTCGTTTGTCTGTGTCCCTAGTGATGAGAAGTTTCTGCCCCTAACCTTTCAATGAAACAAGTATACACACAGCTCTCATTTTCCCTTTCTATTGCTGAAACATTAGTCAGAGGGACACATGCATGTTATTAAAAATTAAGTTCAAAACACTTAAAATAATTCTGTATTAGAAACTTTACTCTATCATAAGTCTCTTCTTTTTAGAAGTCATACTGGGCTGGTTAAATGCTCCAATTCCATTGTTATTAACATTTAGGAAGCAGAAGAATATTCATTCCAGTTAGTTCAAACTGGGGGTCTAGTTACTACAACACTGACTCCTGGTCGGTTGTGTGGATTCAGTAAGGTCTACTCCTCTTCCTCTGGCAGAATTTGCTCCTGGATTCTGTGGTTCATTCTTAGGCAATTTTTTAGCTATTGCCATGAATATTTCATTTACATTCACTGATGTTTTAGCTGACGTCTCCATGAATAATAAACTGTTGTCATCTGCATAGGACTGTGCTTCCTGGAAGTCTACAGCTCTTTTATTTGCTAGGTCAGCCTTGTTTCCTGATAAAGCTATTACAATGTTAGGACTTGCTTGCCTCTGAAGTTCTTTAACCCAATTTTTTGCTCTTGCAAAGGACTCCTCATTTGTGACATCATACACAACTATGGCAGCTTGCTTTCCTCTGTAATACATTGGGGCTAGGCTATGGTATCGTTCTTGGCCAGCTGTATCCCAGATTTCAAACTTTACTGTAGTGTCATCAAGACACACAGTTTGGGTTAGAAAAGCAGCCCCAATGGTACTCTCTTGAAATTCATGAAACTTGGCCTTTCACAAAGCGAAGCACCAGGCTCGACTTACCGACAGCGGACTCGCCCAGAAACACTAGTTTGAACTGGCATATCTTATTTCCAGTATTGGGCCCGTTGGGTCTCGTTGCTCCTCGACTAACCATGTCCAAATCTGAAAGAAGTCCCTGATTTCAGACTCTTAACGGACTTCCAGAATGCAAGATGCCAATTTTTCTTCTTTCTGGAGGTAAAGCAACCTCCATCGCGGACTCAGTCGCTTCAGCCCGATTTCCCGCAGCCGAGCGAGATGAGAGTGATCTCCGCGGACGAAGGCGAGCCGGACTCGTCCTGGCGCCGTAGTGAGAACCGCCGCTGCTGGAGAAACAACACCGCTAGGAGCACCTCCACACGGGACCGGTGCCGCTGCTACTCGGGGTCATGGTTTCTTATCCAGTTTGCCATTCTGTCTCTTTTCACCGGTGCATTTAGTTCATTCACATTCAGGCTGATTATTAAAATGTGATTGTTTATCGTTGTCATGAGGTTCTTATAAAATTTTTTCTTTGCTTGTTTTCTTTTGACTTTGGGGTTGATATATGTGTGTGTTTTCAAGTTTCTTGTTGTGCTGTATTCTCTGTTGATTCTGTGCTCTGCTGTTCTCTTGGGAAGTGTGTGGTCATTCTTTTTTTTTTCTTTCTTCTGTGCTTAATACCTTTTTAAGTGTCTCCTGTAGAATTGGTTGGGAAACTGCATAATCTCTTAGGGATTGGATGTCTCCATCACTGATGAAGTTGAGCTTGGCTGGGTAGGAAATTCTTGGTTGAAATTGTTTATCTTTGAGGACTTTGAATATAGGGCTCCAGTCCCTTCTTGCATGTAGTGTTTCTGCTGATAGGTCTGCTGCTATTCTGATTGGTTTGCCCTGGTAGGTAGTTTGACCTTTCTCTCTTGCTGCCTTTAGGACCTTTTCTTTTGTGCCTACTTTGTGTAGGCAAATTATTATGTGTCTAGGGGTTGGTCTTCTCATTTGATATTTTGTGGGGGTTCTCTGTATCTCTTATGCTTGACTGATCACATCTCTGGTAAGATGGGGAAAGTAGCTCCAAGTTGTTCTCCATTTCCCTTTCTTCTTCTGGGTTGCAAATCAGGTATAGGTTTGGCCTCTTGACATAATTGCACATCTCTTATAAGCTTTGTTCTTTCTTCTGAGTCTCCTTTCTATGTTTTTTTTTTACAGATCTGGTTAATTTAATGTTCTGGTCTTCAGGTTCTGAGATTCTTTCTTCAGCTTGATTAATTCTGCTTTCCATGCTTGTCATCTTGTTATTTATTTCCTGGATGAAATTTTTTATTGCCAAAATCTCTGTTACAAGTTCTTTCAGTGTTGCATCTTGTCTTTCTTGAGTCTTATTCACTCTTTCCATCCATTCCCGAATCCCTGTCATATTCTGGGGCCAGTCTTGTTGACTTCCATTGTTTGGGCACCAAGGTCTGATTTTCAGGAGTTTTGTCTTTGGTACACTTGAAATTGCCTGAGGTCTTCCTTTCATTTTTCCTCATTTGTGACAGATCTCTTGTTTTTCTCTTTTGCTCTGTTATTCAGTATCAGTGGGAGAGTCTTTCCCTGCTGATGCTTGCTCAGTCCTCTATTCTTCCCTGATCCCGTCTCTGGGTTTGTTCTATTTTGAAATAAGTTGGTGAATGGGAAGCTTTGCTGTCTCTTTTAGTTTTTGAAATTTGAATAAAGTAGGGGCTGGGGGGCTACGATTCAGAAACTACTTGCAAATTACAATGTTCACTTATGTGGTATGTGTTCCCTGAAACCCACACCCCACCACCACTCTGTATGATGATGCAAAGCAGAAACCAATGCAAAAAACAATTGAACACACACACACACACACACACACACACACACACACACACACACACACACGCTCCTACCACAAAGTGAATAGAGAAGAAAAACAGAAAGACTGGGGACGGGGTGGGGGAGGAATTCAGGTCAAACCCTCACACATGTATTGACACACACTTTAAACTTTAATAAATGAAAATTAAAAAACTCAGAAGAACAAAAGAGCAAAAACAAACCAAAACAACAGCAAAATTGAAAGATCAACACTCAATCATTCACATATACACATAAACAGAAAACGACAAATAAAAGAAGAAAGAAACAGAAAAAGAAAAGAAAAAAGTTTTGGGGGATGTAGATCAAACCCTCACATACACATTTATGCACAAAGGAAAAATATTTTAAAAATAGAGGAACTAACAAACAAACAGTCAAAAAATTTTAAAAAATTAAAAAAAAATTGAAAATTAAAAAATAAAAAACCTGCCATCTTGTGGCAGGCTCTGTAATTGTTCCCCTGATTAGGTCTTTCCTGCAGAGCCACCTCTTTCACTCTCTCCTCAGTGTCCGAAGCAGAGAAGGAGGAGGGGCAGTGGAGGTGGGTGGGGCAGCAGTCCCCCCCCCACTTTTGTATGATCAGGGAGATCTCCTCTGGTGGGGAGTTATGGGATTATCTCTTCCCCAGGTATGTACGCATGTGGGGGAAGGGAAAGGGGGAGGAGGAGGTGGGGTGCCCCAGCCAGGCCTATCCTGGAATGGAGTTCTCCTATTGTGACCGATGTCCAGGCTCCACCTGGGTTTGTCCCTCTTAGTCGTGGCCCAGCTGTGTGGGTCTGATGTTCAGAGGATTGCTGGGGAGGAGGGGGTTTGGGTCAGCCCCAGACTCACCACTGGTCTCTTTGGAGTTTTTTTTCATCCTTTTCTGGCCACACCGTTTGTCCTGCGACTGGATCAGGGTAGGGGGTGGTACGCCTGGAACCCAGCACTTGTCAGGCCCCTCTGAAGTTTGTGATTTCAGGATATTCCCTCTGGGTCACAATCAATCCTTGAGTTGTTGACTGCCAGTCACAGAGATCGGGTCTGTTGTTCTGTGGTGAGCAAGTTGGAGTACTTTCCTGCCCACCTTCAAGATGGTGGTGGGGTGCCTCTTTTGTCCTATTTCCTGGAAGTTTGCCTCTGGACTTCCTCCACAGACCCTGCTGCCAGTGCCCTCTCAGGTGCTGAAGTGGTTAGGCAAAGCCAGGAGCTGGCAGTCTCTCTCCTGCTGTGATGGTGAGGGAGAGCCTGGGACGATGGTTTTTCCTTGCCACTTTTTCACAGGAAAACTTTTGTCCATTAAAAAAAAAATGGTGCTCGGTTTCTGCGACCTGGGAAGAACCAGGGACGAAACAGAGAAGCTGCAACACCAGGGGGCTGGCCACTTGCTCACGAGCCCCCACTTAGACATTCTCTCCCAGCATTTTCTTCCCAGGGAGGGTTTGTTGACTTAAAAAAAAAAGAAAAAGGAGCCGGGCTCGGTGGCTCAGCCTGTAATCCTGCGCCTTTGGGAGGCTGAGGTGAGTGGATTGCCTGAGCCCGTGGGTTCGAGACCCGCCTGGGCAGCAAGACCTCATCTCTACAATAAATCAAAAAATCAGCTGGGCATGGTAGCGCGCGCCTGTAATTCCGGCTACTTGGAAAGCTGAGGCGGAAGGATCGCCAGAGCCCAGCAGGTCGAGGCTGTGGTGGCCGGGAGCGGCCACTGCACTCCAGTCTGGGCGACAGAGTGAGACTCCAACTCAAAAAAAAAAAAAAAAAAAGAAAAAGAAAATGGCACTTGGCTTCTGGATCCTGGGAGTTGCTATGGTCCAAGCCCAGCAGCTGTGGCACCAGCCGCTGTACCAGGAGAGCCCTGGCTGCTAGCTCCCTAGCCCTCACTCAGTCAGCCACTCACACGCCCATTTGCTCATCAGCATGTACATAAAATTTTCCATACACTCACACACATGGGGAATCACATAGTCCTACTGGCTCAGCTGTCATCTTCCCAACCCTCCCTCACTCCCAAGTATTTCCAATTCTCCAGTAGAACTATGACATGAATCACAGATGCAAACCATGTATGTACTTTCACACTTTCTAGTAGCTGTATCAAAAGATACAAACTAAATAAGTGAAATTGATTTTGACATTATATTTTATTTAACCTGATATATCCCAAATCTAGCAAGAAATATAAAATGTTAATGAGATATTTTGCGTTATTCTTGAAGCTGTCATTAAATCCAAAGTGTATTTTATACTTTTTTTGTCCATCTCAATTTGGACAAGCCACATTTAAAGTACTCAATAGACATGTGGATAGTAGCTACTGGATTGGACAGTGCAGCTTGAAGACGTGGACTCTTCTGGCTCACTCAGATGAGGGTTCCATGCATGAAACACTCCACATGCACACTAGATCAGAGGAAATCATGCCAGATTTCTTTTGGAGGATGGTAGTATTCAGAAAGGTATTCTAGAAGCATGTGAATAATGACATGAACTCTTTCTAGATCTCAAATTTCATTTTTCAAAAAAATTTCTATTTTACTTTATCCAAAAACATTGGCCTTTATTTTATTTTAATTAATTAATTTATTTTGAGTTGGAGTCTTACTCTGTCACCTAGACTGGAGTGTAGTGGCAAGCTCATGGCCACTGCAGCCTCGACCTGCTGGGCTTAGGCGATTCTTCCACCTCAGCCTTCCAAGTAGATGGAACTGCAGACATGTGCTACCATGCCCAGCTTATGACCTTTATTTTAAAAAAGAATCAGTAACCATAGCTTATTAAAGGTTGTGGTATATATGAATTGTGGGGTCCATGTAGTTCTCTGTGCACTAGCTGCAGTTACAACCTGTTCTCTTATGCCTCAGAAATCATAGCAGAATGCAAACAAGCAATGGTATCATTCTTATTGGGGTTATCATAAATCCACTTTAGTTATCAGAAAAGTAAATAATCTGGGAATGCTGCACTTTATTAAAAGGAACAAGTTAGCTATAACACACCTTGCAACTACCAAAATGCTGTTGTTGACCTGGGTTCCAGGGACACCCATGAGATGTCTGTGTGTCTGCACACTGAAATCACTTGGGGGATTTTTAAAAAAATGGTGGTGACTGTGTCCCCATCCAAGATATTCTGATTTCAGTAGCTCGGGATGTGGCTTGGGCATCGGAATTTTTAAAAGACTCCCCAGGTGAGTGTAATATATTGCAAAGTTTGAGAGCCACTGTTATAAATAAATGTAAGTTTCCTTCCCTCATTTCTTTCTGATTCCACAGTTGGAGTAAATGGGTTGTTGGTACAAGTGTCTGAACTTAAGATTCCTGCAGTTAAATATTAGTGAGTCGTTCATGCCGCAGTTGGTACAATTCTGAGTCCTTAGGCTCAGGGAGATTAATTAAATGCATTGCTTAATTTTTCTGTAACAAATTCATGTTTATTTTGAGTTCCCATTCTATAGAGGATATGTATTATATCTCACTAATTGGGTCTCCTGCCTTTTCTCCAAAGCATCTAAGTTTTAGGAAAACTTACCTGATTGTGACTAGGGGGCCCATATTGTCCTTGATGTCATCTGTTCAAATTTGTGTTCATTAAGACTGTCACCATTCTTTCCACCTGTCCCATTCACATTATTGGGGAAATATAAATAAAAACAAAACTCTCCCCTCATCCCACATCTGAACAGAAACTGGAAGATAGGGATACTATCTCCTTTGATGTTTACATTTCAGAAAGATAGCTCCCAGGACCTTGAGAAAGACATTCTTGGGTCATAAAGCTAGCAAAAGGCCTATCTAGTCTTCAAAAATATTTATATCCATTTCAAAGAGAAGAAAAAAATATTTATAAGTTTTCAAAAGTACTTATGATTAAATGCTCCCTGATTTGTAATTATATTACAAAGCTGTACTAATAAAAATGGTATGGTACTGGCATACAAACTGAAGCATAGACTCATAAACAGAATAGAGAACTCGGAAGTATATCTAAACAAAATATAGTCAACCAATTTTTGACAAGGGCATCAAGGGGACACAATAGTGAAAGAATCATCTGTTCAATAAACAATATAGGGAAAACTGGATTTCCACATGCAAAACAATGAACTGGAACCCTTATGTTACATATACTAAAATCAACTCAAAATAAATAGAAGACCTAAATGTAAAATCTGAAACCTTAAAACTCCTGGAAGACAACATAGGACAAAAGTTCTTTGACATTGGCCTCGGCAATGGTTTTTGGATATCATACCAAAAGTTCAGGCTACAAAAGCAAAAATAAACAAACAGGACTATACAAATGAAAAAACCTTCTACACAGCAAAGGGAACAATCAACACAATAAAAAGACAACTTATGGGCTGGGAAAAAAATATTAGCAAACCACATCTGATAAGGGGTTAATATCTAATATTTATAAAGAATGCTTACGACTCAATAGCAGAAAAAAAAATAAGCTGGTTAAAAAATGAGCAAAGGATCTGAACAGACATTTCCCCAAAGGAGATATAAACATGGCCAATAGATAGATAAAAAGGTGTTCAACATCACTAATTATCAGGGAAATGCAAATTAAAACCACTGCAAGGTATCACCTCACACACATTAGGATGGCTATTATAACAAACAAAAAGAGATAGCAAATATTGACTGAAGTGTGGAGAAAAAGGAACCCATTACACGGTTGGCGGGAATGTAGATTGGTGCAGCCATTATGGAGAGCAGTATGGAAGTTTCTAAGAAATAAAAAAATAGAACTACCTTATGACCCAGCAATCCTTCTCCGGGTATAGTCCCAAAGGAGATGAAATCACCACCTCATAAAGATATCTGCACTCCCATGCTCATTTTTGCCTTGTTCACCATAGCTGAGATGTGAAAATAACCTAAGTGTCAACAGATGAATGGATCAAGAAACCATGGTATATATATGAGGGAGGACACCCCCCAAAATTTATTTATACAAAATTGTGTATTTATTCTTACATGTTTAAACTTTAGTCACCTTCAAAGTACACTCCGTTTGATACAATACACCTATCAAGATGCTTTTTCCATGGCTCAGAAGAGTTTTTGAACTTGTCCATTTTGATGCCTTTTAGTGCTTCTGCCTTTTTTGTTTCACCTTTTCCACATTGTCAAAATGTTTCCCTTTGAGGACTTTTTTCATCTGGGGAAACAAAAAAAAAGTCGCTCGAGGTGAGATCAGGTGAATAGGGAGGGTGAGACATGGGGGTCATGCCATTTTTTTGTCAAAAACTGCTGAACACTCAGCGTGGTGTGGGCAGGTGCACTCATAAATCACCCATCATGAAATGGGCAAACATGTTGAAAGACTCTCCAGAAAGAAAAATTCACTGAAGCCGAACACAGCCTCTCATAACAACGCTAGCTGATACATGAATGCTGTTGGGTTTCTAGAACACTTACCTAGCAGGGAAGCCTATTCTACAAGGGGCCTGCCCTCCAAAAAATAATTCTGGTTTCTTTTGGGTTTCCCCTCATACATACAGTGGAATATTAGTTTACTTTTAAAAGGAGATCTTGCCATTTGCCACAACATGAATGGACTTGGAGGACATTGTGCAAAGCAAAATAAGACAGGCACATGGTCTTAGTTACGTGTGGAATCTAACAAAAAAAAAAAAAGACATGGAAAAATAAAATTGTGGTTACCGGAAGCGGGATGTGGGAGAAGAAAAAAGGGGAAATGAAGGCCAAAGGATACAAAGTAGCGATCCTTCCACCTCAGCCTTCCGAGTAGCTGGAATTACAGGCATGTGCTACCACGCCCGGCTAATTTTTTGATTTATTATAGAGATGAGGTCTCGCCAAGTTGCCCAGGCGGGTCTCGAACCCGCGGGCTCAGGCAATTTACTCACCTTGGCCTCCCAAGGCGCGGGATTGCAGGCTGAGCCACTGAGCCTGGCGTGAGTCTGTCTTTTTAATCAAGCATGCATTTTCATAGGATTATAGATGCATAATTAGTCAGCAAATAAGGGATTTTTTTAAAATTAAAAAAAAATTGCTATAAATGACAGGCCTTTACCAACTTGTCCCCTTTTTATTGTGTTGTTGATTTTTCTGCATATAGGAGCAGGCCTTTACACGATATGGTTTAATCTTGTGTTTTATGTATCAGTTAAGAATATAATTAGGTAAAGAGTTTTCTGTGGGAATGTGTGTGTCAGCATTTTCCAGCATGTTTTCAAAGTGTATGAGAAGTGCTTACATGCATTTCTGTATGTCCTGAACATGCAATTCATATGGAATAATTAGGCAGGGAACATTATACTCTTGGTCTTAGTCCTGGCAGATACTGAATTCATTTTTTGCTGCTGTCACTCAAGAGTAAAAAGCAGGGCAGTTTTTCGTCAACCCTTTGCTGTTGGGTCCTGTTTTCTCTGCCATTTTCCAGATGCTTCTCCTTCCTACCATGTTTACTGCAGCCCAACTCATACAGACTCTTCATGTTCAAAAATGAACTTTACTAGAGGGAGAACTCACTTTAGGACACCAGTTACACACAAATACAATTCATGTTACATCAGTAGCCTTGCAGACTATAAGCACCTAACAATGCTATTCAGCAGGAAATTTCCTTTTCTCTATCCATTTACATCTGGAGTTGCCTTAATTAAGTTCCAGCCTTGAGGTTATAGTTTGTGTACTTATTCACCAGTTGCACTGAAGCTAGGGTATTGATCTTTCCTTTCTGATCTCTGGAAGAGAGATCTTAGTTGGGCCTAGGTATATACACCAATTTGACAGGCCTTCCCTTTGATCTTCTTGTCTTGAAATTTTTGATTTTTCTAAATCTGCTTTCCCTGACTTATGGCATTGGTGCTGGTCTTCTATTAAGTGTCCTGGATACTCTGGTCTTAGTCTTTATTCTAGACAATTGAATCCCTTGCACTTGAATTTATCCTTCCTTGAATTTTTTTCCTCTGTTTTCTTCTTTTTCTCTCTCTTTTAAGATGTTTCTTTTGTTAAAAAAATGTTTATTTAGGTCATTCTCACAGGCTTTCCACTCTGCATACCAATTTTCAGCATCCAGACACTATTCCTCTGACATATATTCCTTAATATTGCCCAAATCTCCCTCTGGAAACAACTACGAATTTTCTTCTTTCTAACCTGGACTGCATTTCTCCTTATAATATTTGGTAACCATTATCCAGTGGTTTAAAATATACATTTTTTAGTTATTCAAGGGCCTTTTTCTTTCTTTTTTTTTTTTTTTTTAATTGGAGTCTCACTCTGCCACCCAAGCTGGAGTGCAGTGGCATGCTCACAGCCACCGCAGGCTTGACCTGCTGGGCTCAGACGATCTTTCTGCCTTAGCCTTCCAAGTAGCTGGAGCTACAGGTGTGTGCCACCATGCTCATCTAATTTTTTGATGTATTGTAGAGACGAGATCTCTCCATGTTGCCTAGGCTAGTCTTGAACCCATTGACTCAGGCAATCCTCTCGCCTCAGCCTCCCAAAGTGCTGGGATTATAGGTATGAGCCACTGCACTTGGCTGCCTTTTTAATTTTTAATTTTGAGGTCATTGTAGGTTCAGTTGTAAGAAATAGTACAGAGAAATTCAACATATCCTTTCTTGAGTTTCCCAATGGCAACTTTCTGTAAAACTATAGGACATTCCAACCAGGATATTGTCACTGTTACAGGCAAGATACAGAACGATTCCATCACCTTGATGACCTCTTGCCAAGGGCCTTCTGAGTGTTGGCTCTGGGCAGTGTGCCGGGCACCATGAGCGATGCAGAAAGGAACCAGACACTGGTCTGGCCAACATCGCTACTCCAGTGCCAGGTAGAAGTAGGAAGTCCACAATGAGGCACTTCTGAAGAGGAGTCCGTTACTTTTTTTTTTTTTTTTTTCCTCTGAGGGGATCAGAGATGGCTAGTAAGGGCAAACACAAATTAAAAACAAGAGGCAGTCGGGCTCGGTGGCTCAGCCTGTAATCCCGCGCCTTTGGAAGCTGAGGTGAGTGGATTGCCTGAGCCCGCGGGTTTGAGACCTGCCTGGGCAGCGAGACCTCATCTCTAAAAAAAATCAAAAAATCAGCTGGGCGTGGTAGCGCATGCCTGTAATTCTGGCTACTTGGAAGGCTGAGGCGGAAGGATCGGAAGGATCGCCGGAGCCCAGCAGGGATCGCCGGGAGCGGCCACTGCACTCCGTCTGGGTGACAGAGTGAGACTCCAACTCAAAAAAAAAACCCAAAAAACCCGAGAGACTTCATTCTTTCTGTTAGAAATAAGGAGACACCTTTCATAGTTCCTTAGAGCCTTTACTTTAGAAAAACGTGTAAATTCTTTCTCTGTCTCTGTGAAATGCAAGTCAATCTCTTAAAAGGTAAAATAAGTCTCTTGCCAGTTTTACAACCAAGGAGTGCCTTTCTCTGGGTCTGGGAAACATCTCTTTGGAGTGTAAACATGCCAGGAAGATAATATCCCTGTCTCCTGGGTTCTGGGCAGGTGGGGTGAAGGAGACTCATTTCAGCAGGCACCTTGCTCCAATACGACCTCTTGTTATGAAGATACGAGACATTTATTTTTCCTTTATAAAAAGCCTACTAACACAGATGGTCACCCAAATTATGGGTAAAACTGGGATGAACTGTGTGTGCAATGGTGCCATTAAGTCCTCTCACTTGAGGCCTGGTTGTTAGTCTTGAAAACACACATGTGATGGGTGTATCTGCTTGGCTACGTGAAGGGTGTACTCGCCTTCTGCCTTCGCCTGTAGATTGCCTGTGATATGCAGCCCATTCTGGTTGAATGCTTTCCCATAATAAAACTGTTTTTTTTCTCTGTCACTTTTTAGAAAGGATTTATGGGTCAGAAGATTTTGTTTTTAATTTTATATCCTCAACAGATTTCATGAAGGAGGTAGTGTCTGACCTTGGCTATAAAGGATAGAGTAGATATACGTGTTATAGGCAATTTGCTTAAACATATCTAATGTTTCTCATTCATAATTTAACCCACACGTGAGACCCTGCTTTAGGCAGGTGGCAGAGAATTTGCTTTGAAATTTTAAATTTTTTTTTAAAATGGAGGTGAAATTCACATGATATCAAATTATCCATTTTAAAATGTGCAATTCATTGACATTTTGTACATTCACAGTGCTGTATAATCCACACCTCTCTCTAGTTCCAAACTATTTTCATCACACCAAAAGAAAACCCAGCCTATTAAATAGTCACTCCACATCTCCCCATTTTACCAGTCCCCCCTAAACCACCAATTTGTTGTCTGTCTCTATGGTTAGCAGCACTATTTGATAGAGACCTTCTAATGTTCGTCCATGTTGCCGCAGCCCCTAGAGAAGGGCACTGCCAGTGGGTAACTTCAGGGGATCCTTGACTTCCCTGCAGACTATGCCCAACGATGTAATCCCTATTTACTTCCCTTCTTAGTAATCATAGGTTTGAACTAGTATCAAATGTAATTGTAAGTCTTGTGATTTGTATAATTTTTGCATCAATGTAATTGTGAGTCTTGTGACTTGTGTAGCTTTTGTAATGCACGATATAATTCCCTTACTCTAAATGGAAAACGCAGTTGTAACTTAAGTCCTATACAATGCGCTGCTGATCACATGGCTAATGCATAGGTACCGACAACTCTGGACTATAAAAGTGAACTGTAAAAGCCTGGAGGGTGAGGAGAACCATTTTAGAAGGACCTCAAGTCTGGCTCTGCTCCCTGGATTCCAACTTAGAAATAAACTTCTTTCTACCAGTTCCCTGCCCCTTGTTTTATCGGTATCAAGGGTGAGCAGCAAAGCATTACTTAGTAACATGTTCATAATAGCCATAAGGTGAAAACAACCCAAGTTTCCATCAACGAATGAATGGATGAATTTCTGCTAGCTCCACACAATAGGCCATTTTAAAGAATCAGGTAACGCTATGATGAGGGTGAACCTTGAACACATGACACCAAGTGAAAGAAGCCAGACATAAAAGGTTGCAACTTTAAGCTTATATCTGTATGAAATACACAGAACAGGTAAAACATTTATCTATCTATATCTATCTATCTATCTATCTATCTATCTATCTATCTATCTATCTATCTATCTATCTATTTTTGCAGAGATGGAGTCTCACTATGCCCAGGCTGGTCTTGAACTCCAGGCCTCAAGCGATCCTCCTGCCTCAGCCTCCCAAAGTGCTAGGATTACAGATATGAGTCATCCTGTCCAGTCATAGAATAGGTAAGCAACTTTTTTTTTGAGGGAATAAGTTAGTACAATTTTGGGAAGACATTACAGGTAGGCTTTGAGCCCTTATCTAAGATGGTGGGGAGCATTTTCTAGTAAAGAGAAGTAGTAAAATGGAAGAGTCAGGGAGCAGAAAAATCAGGGAGTGACTGACAACAGAGGAAGCAAGAGTTTACAAAATCTCCCCCACCTGGCTCTCAATGTCCATCCTACCCGAGCAAGCTTGTGTGAAGCTTCTCTGACAACAGTGACCTGGACATTCACCCCACACAACTGTCGTAGCTGTAATAGTTGAGTCCCCAGAGTTCAAATGTTGAGTTTAATCGTATGTGCCTGAAATACCTTGAAGGCAGGACCCAGCTTTGGTTTTCCCTTTTCGCCCTCCAGTGGCCTTTCCAGCTAGACTGCAGTCCAAAGACACTTGAGTGGACCATGATCCAAGGAATCACGTGTTCTTGTGTTTCAGGAAAGCTCATATACCTTTCAGCATTAGCTTTGCTTGTTCTTTGCCTTCACACAGTGGCTTGAGTGACTGAATTCTATTTTTAGGCTCAAAAGTCCTCTCCCTGCCCAAACTGGTCCCATGAATGTGCCCACCCCAGAAGCAAGCTCCCCCGTCTTGGGACCCTTTCTGCCTCTCCATCCTTCAGGTCCACTGCCTTTTGGTTTCCTGCTGCCAGTGGTGAGCCCCGACTTTCTCTGGGTGGGACTCTGTTAGATGGATGTGCCACTCTCCCCTCATCCTTCTCTTCTTCCTTTGCTTTTAAGACTTCCCAGCTAGTCTTGAAGGAGCTGAGTGTCTTCCAGTTGCTCTACCCTGCTGTATCTTTCTGGAGGCCATAACGTGCACAGCCACAGCACGCTTGTCCTTGGGTATCCATGGGGACCTCTTTCTAAGGATGCTTGCTCTATCAAACTGGAGTAATACTATTGGGCTTTTTTTTTTTTTTTTGAGTTGGGGGTCTCACTCTGTTGCCCAGGCTGGAGCACAATCATGGCTCACTGCTGCCCCCATGTCCTGAGCCCAGCTCAACCTCCCCAGGAGCTGGGACAACAGGCACATGCCACCACGTCCAGGTAGTTTTTTGATCTTTTGTAGAGATGAGGTTTTGTTATGTTGCCTAGGCTGGTCTCAAACTCCTGGACTCAAACAATCTTCCCACCTTGGTCTCTCAAAGTGCTGGAATTACAGGCATGAGCTACTATGCTCTGCCTACTTGGGCTTTTGACAGAGATAAATTTTACAAATTTTAGCTGCACATAAAAATTGTTTTAAATTGTATTTTCCCACAGGCATCATGGAAGAGATAGTATTCGACCCTGGCAATTAAATGAACAGCATTTAAAATATATAGATTAACAAAAATTCTATCTGTCCACAACCTTGTGAGGTTCAACACACTTGATAATTGTTTTCTTTTTAACTAGATTGTCAATCTCTTAAGGGCAAAAAAGGCCTGTCTTATATTTCTTTTTTTTTTTTTTTTTGAGCCAGAGTCTCTGTTGCCCAGACTGGAGTGCAGTGGCACACTCACAACCCCCCAGCGTTGACTTGCTGAAATCAGTTGATCCTTCTGCCTAAGCTACCAAGTAGTCAGAACTACAGGTGCACACTACCACACTAATTTTTTAAAAAATATATTGTAGAGACAAGGTCTCACCAAGTTGCCCAGGCTGGTCTCGAACCCCTGGACTCAGGCTATTTCTTTAGAACTTGTCCCAAATCCGTCTTCCCACTAGTCCCTTACTTAAACTTAGCATTTAATGCTGTTGAACAAACAAATGAATACCAGAGTAGACAATCTTTCATTCACTTTGTATACTGTCTTGAATGTTTATTGTTAAACTTCTCTTAAAATATGTTTTGAATTCTGGAATTTTTCACTGCAAGGTTCAAATTTGTTTTGACTTTTAATTGTATAATCAGGAGAGGAGTAGCTCACTTAGGGATTACTGTTGTATATTTAGGATTCAATGATAATCTTTTCCAACTCTTGGGTGTGGTGCTGTGTTCAGATTAATGATGCAAAACGGTATGTCAGCAAGTATCCAGTTTAAGGCAACTTAATTACATCTATAGAGCATATGATTATACATGAGTCTAATACTTTTACTTCAGTAAATAATTTTGAGCATTCCTGGGGTCTTTTTTATTTTCAACAATAATTGTCTTCGAAACCTCCTTCAGTAGCCACAATATCAGCAACTTATGCTTTGAAAGAGATGGCCGTTGAAGTCAGTATTGCTTAAGAATTAGGAAAACAGGCAAGGCGGATTAGTGGCTCACACCTGTAATCCCAGCTCTTTATGAGACTGAGGTGGGAGGATGGTTTGAGCCCAGGAGTTTGAGACTAGCCTGAGCATCGTAGCGAGACTCTGTCTCTACCAAAACTAAAAAAAAGTTAGCGATTCATGATGGCACGTACCTGTAGTCCAAGCTGCTTGGGAAGCTGAGGCAGAGGTCGAGGCTGCATGCAGTAAGCTGTGATTGTGTCACTGCACTCCAACCTGGGCAACTGTAAGACCCTGACTCAAAAAAAAAAAGAAGAGAACGTTTCCAGTTCTCTTCAATATATCCTCAGTGTTAATCTTTTTACATTTAATTTAATTTCTTTTTTTAAGTTGAACTCTCACTCACTCTTGCCCAGGCTGGAGTGCAGTGGTGTGCTCACAGCTACCACAGCCTCTGCCTTCTGGGTTCAGGCAATCCTTCTGCCCCAGCCTTTGAAGTAGCTGGAAGTATAGGTGTGGGCCACTACATCCAGCTATTTTTTTTTTTTTTTTTATTTATCGTAGAGACGTGGTCTCGCCAAATTGCCCAGGTTAGTCTTGAACCCCTGGGCTCAGGAAATCCTCTTGCCTCTGCCTCCCAAAGTGCTGGGATTTACAGGCGTGAGCCACGGCACCCAGCCTCAGTGCTAATCTTAGAGATTAAATAAAACAGAATCCATCTTTATTTCAACTGTGTGATACCTTTGATAGTTAAGCTGTATACCTTATTATTTTACTTCTGCAAAGTTCACAATCAATACGTTTTGTACTATCTATGAAAAATAACCTGGTAGTAAGATAAAAGCATGCATAATTTATTTTCTGATTCAGTATTTAACACTGTTGTTGATTTCTTGCAGACTGTAGTCTGTAACACTGTGCTCTTTTGTAACACAAAGTGTTCTGAAATTGGCGAACATTTTTGAACATTTTTCACTTGCAATTTTTTTTTTTGCTCCTCAATTTGAGTTTTGTTTCTCCTTGGCTTCTAACACCACTGGCCTACAGTTTTTTTTTTTTGTTTTTTTTTAAGTTTAATAGATTTTAAGATGTCTTTTGGCTTCAATTGCAAACAATTACATTTGAAAATTAATGAACTTTCTGAAATGTAGTCTTCTTGTTTCTGAAAAACAAAATTGTTGTCAGGGCAAGGATAGATGATTAGTGATTCCACATTCTGCCACACCTTTTGCAAATACTTTTCACACTGTTGCCTTCAGAAAATTCATTATACTAATCCATCAAGCTTCAGCTCCTTCTTAATTGTTTTTCTCAAATGTGTCAACTCACTGGTGGCTTGGTGCCATCTGTCATTGCTGACTTTAGAAATGAAATTTGATGATATGCTGACATACTGGTGTTACAGGCTTGGTTACCTTAAAAAATCATTACCGTTGAAACTTCTGGAAGAGGCACAACACTGGTGACTCATACCTTGACAGAGATGGCCATTGAAGTCAGTACTGTTTTAGAATTAGAAAAACATTCTTAGTGCTCTAAGAGATTGAGCAAAAAACCAGAACCCGCCATTTTATCACCTTCGTAGGAATTTATGTGATACCTCTGAGAGTTAAGCTATATTACCTTATTGCTGTGCCTGCATATTATAAGTGACCAATAAAGGTTTTTTTCAATTGAGTATAGCATCCACAAGACAGACTTATCGGCACGATTCTTTTCTCAATATGTTATTTTTGTGTGTGTGTGATTCACTTCTGGAAAGGACTTCTCTGTTGTGGTTCTTGGGATGAGATAATTCACACCTCAAAATATCATACTTAGTTATGAGTTTCTATAGTTTTTTTAGTCATTAAGCGATTTTTAGAAATGCAGCCTGAAATTCTGAACGTTTGTCAGATTGTGTAGAACTTTTGTTAAATGAGGGGGACCTAAAAAACCCCAGAATTGATTTATTAAAAATTGTGTATTTATTCTTAAATGTTTAAACTTTAGTCAGCTTCAAAGTACTCTGTTTGATGCACCTATTGAGATGCTTTTCCACTGCACGAAATAGTTTTTGAATTTGTCAATTTTGATGCATTTTAGTGCTTCAACTGTTTTTTTGTTTCATCTCTTCCACATCAGCAAAATGTTTCCCTTTGAAGACTTTTTTCATCTGGGGAAACAAACAAAAAGGTTGCTTGGACTTAGAGAGGGTGAGGCACAGGGGTCATGCTGTTTCTGGTCAAAAACTACTAACAAAGCTAGCTGGTATACTCATGCTGATGGGTTCCTAGAACACTTACTTAGTGGGGGAAGCCTGTACTACAAGGGGAGCGTTCTCCAAAAATTAATTCCGTGTTTTTGGGTCCCCCCTTGTATATCTTAGCACAGTTTGTAGGTAATTGTCCATTTGTTTCTCTGTTGTCTATTTCCCGTTGGGCTTTCCATTGTAACATCAAACTCAATATACCTGCAACTCGCCATGTCCTCTTTCCTTCAAATTCTACTCTCCCCATCAGCTTTCCAATTTTTATTCCAACTTGACATTTTAGAATTTTTGTTTACCCTGTCTTAGCTCTTTAAACTCTAATGAACCAAATTTTTTCTTCACTTCTTCTGGATTATCTCAGTCCAGAAAACTTCTAGTATATCCTTGAATTGCTGCAGTAACCTACTAACTTCCCTTCCAGTCTCCTTCCCCGCCACTCTGCTTCATCTTGCATAAGATGTGTATTTGTTTTCTTGTGCAATCCTTTTGATAGGTGACTTCGAAGCTGAAACGTTTGAGAGTTCCCTGTGGTCCTTAAGATTCGTCTACACTCATGAGAGAAGCTCTTAAGAGTCTCCAAGATTTGTTCCTGTTTGCACCTGCCTAGTCTTATCCCGGTCACACTCCAAGGTGAAGTCTTCACTTTGCCAGATTTGGTTTCATGGTTCCAAGTACCTCATGGTCAGTGCTCTCACTTTTCTTTTCTTTTTTTAAAAAATTGTTTTTATTATTTATTTATTTTTGAGTAGGAGTCTCACTGTCACCTGGGCTAAAGTGCAGTGGCATGATCATGGCCACTGCAGCCTCAGTCTTGCTGGGCTCAGGCGATCCTTCTACTTCAGCCTTCCAAGTAACTGGAAATACAGGCATGTGCCATGATGCCCAGCTAATTTTTTGATTTATTGTGGAGACAAGGTCTCAGTAAATTGCCCAGGCTGGTCTTGAATCCCTGGGCTCAGGCAATCCTCTCGCCTCTACCTCCCAAAGTGCTGGGATTACAGGTGTGAACCACCACACCTGGCAGTTCTCTCATTTTTCTTCATCCATATCAGCTTCATTTCTGCCTATTTAAATCTTTTCTTCAAAAATTCTAGCTTTGTCACCTTATTGAACTTAAAAGCATTGTTGCAAAGATACAAAAGAATATTTATAAAATATGTATAAGGTATTAAGGAAAACAAACAATAAATACCCATGAATCACTTCTAGTTTGAAAATAAAACTTTTTTTTTGGAGTTGGAGTCTCACTCTGTCACCCAGGCTGGAGTGCAATGGCACGCTCATGGCCACCCCAGCTTTGACCTGCTGGGCTCAGGCGATCCTTCTGCCTCAGCCTTCCAAGTAGCTGGAACTACAGACATGTGCTGCCACACCCGGCTAAGTTTCTGATTTATTGTAGAGACGAGGTCTTGCCAAGTTGCCAGAGCTGGTCTCGAACACACTGGCTCAGGCAATTCACTTGCCTCAGTCTCCCAAAGTGCTGGGATTACAGGCTGAGCCACTGAGCCTGGCGTAAAATAAAAAATTTTTACCAGCACCACTGAGTCTTCTTCGTGCTCTGACCATAAGCCCCTCCCCGTGTTCCGTTCCCTGAATTTTGTGCTTACCTTTTACTTGCTTTTCTTTTTAGCCTTACCTCATAAGTTTTGCGTCTCTAAAGTATATATTATGTTATAGTGGTACATGTTTTTGAGCTTTATGCACATGGAATAATGTATTTTTGACAACTTGCTTTTTAAAATAAATTCCTGAAATTCATCCTTGTTGTTGTGTATATTCTAGTGTATTGATTTTCTCTGGAATATTGAATTCTCTTCTTATAAAATAATTCACAATTTATTTATTCATCATATTGGTGATAAACCCTTGGGATATTTTCATTTTTTGCCTCTTCTTAAATCTTCACCCTCCGCCTGGGAGATAGCTCCTGTCTTCAGTTTTGAACCAAATTTACTCATGCTGTGAATAATTAGGGTCCTATTCTGCCAACAGACTTGGGAACAATGTGGTGGCCTAAGTTGCTGGTCCCGTTGTTCCCCGGGAGGCCGTGAGCTTTGCCTCCCAGTGTGCCTTCTGGTTTCCTTGAGAGACCACTGTGTCTCCCTCTGGTGACCCCGGCAATGCATAACTGCTACCTTCTTAGAGGCCCATATAGTATCTAAGAGTTCAATAATTTCTTTACCATATTTTATGTCTTTGTCCCCTGAGTTGATTAAGCCCTTCTCCTTTTATAAAGCCCCGTATGCATGGAGGATGGTGAAGGCATATTTAGTCAGTGTATATATTGACATTAATTCCTGCTGCTAACTGGAGGGCTTGGGTTAGTGCAATTAATTCTGCCTTTTGTGCTGAAGTCCCTTTTGGCAGAGGCTTTGCCTCAATGATGGACTGCAGAATTACTACAGAGTATCCTACCAACCGTTCTCCGTCCCTTATGAAGCTGCTACTGTCAGTGAAATAGTAGTCCTCATTGGAGTTCCTGAGAGGCTGGGTCTGTCAAGTCAGGTCGGCTGGAAAATACCTTGTCCATAACTTTGATGCAATCATCACAAGGTTGACCTGGCTCAGTAGGCAGCAAGGTTCCAAGTGAATGTGTGGATTCTCACATAACATGCCCTGGTACTTGACCATTCAAGCATGAGTCAACCAGTGTTGCCCCTGATATTCCATTAATGTCAACACTGAGTGTGGCACCTGGACTATTAGTTCTTGTCCCACAGTCAATGTGTCAGCCTCTACCAGTGAAAGGGCCGTGGCAGCGAGACACGGCCAGCCTTGAGTAACATAGTCAAGCTGCTTGGAGAGGTATGCTACTGGGTGGTGCCTGGATCCTAGCATTTGGATCAAGACCCCTACCGCTATTCCAGTACGCTCATGTGCATACAGTAAAAAAGGCTTAGATATGTCAGGGAGTCCCAGGCTAGGTGTGCTAACAAGGGCTTGCTTAATTTCCTCAAAGGTCTTCTTATTCCCATAGCATAGGTTTTCATTTTCCCCGCTTTGTGACCTCATAGAGAGGCTTTGCCTGCAATGAAAAGTTAGATATCCAAATTCTACAAAACCCTGAAGCCCCAAGAAATTCATGAACCTGATGTTTGGTAGTCAGAACTTGAATGGAGCAGACAATTTGCTTTCTCTCTGGGTTGAGCCGATGTTACCCTTGGGATAAATGGAAGTTGAGGTATTTTATCTTCTCTCGGCAGATCTGGGCCTTTTTCTCTGAAACTTTGTAGCCGGCCTTTCATAGGAGGGTAAGGGGCTGCTGTGCTCCTTCCATACAGTCCTCCCGTGTTTTCCTGGGCAGCAGCAAGTTGTCCACATATTGGAGCAGCGTACAGCCATACTGATCTGCGGGAAGACCTTCAAGCTAACATTGTACCAAAAATGGTTGGGGAATTTTTGAACCCTTTTGGCAGTCTAGTCCAAGTCAATTGGCCTTTATTGCCATTTTCAGGCTTTTCCAATTGAAAAGCAAAAATTGGTTGACTGTGAGGAGACAAGTGGATACCAAAGAAAGCATTTTGTGGTCTAAGCAGGTGAAGAAGGTGGCTTCAGTGAGGATAAGACTTAGGAGAGTGTAGGGGTTGGGGACAACCGGGTATAAAGTAATGGTGGCTTGATTTACTACTCGTAAGTCTTGAGCTGTCCTGTAATCATCTCTCTATTTCTGAACTGGCAGTAGCAGTGTATACCAGGATGACTGGCAGGGCCAGAGGATCTCATGTTTTAAAAGTCTCTCCTGGTCCTTTTGTATCCCAACCTGTGCCTAGCAAGGGATTAAATACTGTTTCTGATGGAGGGGCATGGCTCCCGGCTTCAGTTCTATTATCACTGGGGGAATGTTCTGGGCTAGTCTGGGGGATTGTCCTCAACCCACACCCAGCGCACCTTAAAGGGAAGATCAGGCTCTTGCCATGGCTTTTCTGTGAGACGATAGGGGCACCACTCTCCCCTTTCAGGATTCCCCAGGGATAAAGCTACCTGGACGTTGGAGTCGAAAGTTATTTGGGCTTGCAGCTTTCTCAAGAGGTCCTGACCCATTAAAGCCACTGGGCAATCCAGGAGGTATAGGAATTCATGGACAACTTCATGGCCCCCTAGATTACATTGCCGGGGCTGTACAAAGGGGTGATGGGCCTGGTCAACCATGGCTCCCACAATGGTAGCTTGTCTTGGTGAAAGAAGCCTACAGGTTGGGTTACTACAGAATGTTCTCCCTGGGATCTACCATAAAGTCGAGGGGTTGGTCCCCATAGTCATTTGGACCATAGGCTCCCGGGGGCCTCGCAAAATGGAGTCTGGTCTGTCTTAGTCTTCCCCATAGTTTTCCATGGCAGCTAAGCCAATGAAATGATTTTTGGGGGCCATGTATGGTTGGGGCACAGGCTAGTATTGTCCCTGAACCACCTGGCCTCTGCCTCGTCCCTGAAGAGTTGGAAGAAAATCTTCCAGCTCTAGACATTCATTTTTCCAGTGCCCCTTTCAGAAACAACATGCACATTGGTTCTGCCCCAATCTCATCATCGGGGGAGGGGGTGACGCTTCTTGCTGGCCCCCCTGCTTTCCTCGCCCTCAGCCTGAAGTGGCAGCCCCCAGGTGTGTCATTCTGCCAAAACAGTGGCAAGCAGGTCTACTTTCTTTTTCATTTTTTTTTTTTTTTGAGTTGTCCCTTTGGGCCTCTTGGGCTCAGTTGACAAATATCTTTGTTGCAACCTCTATCTGCTGGCTAGCATTCATCTCAGCAAAGCCCTCTAACTTTTGTAACTTGTGCAGGATATCTCCCTGACCCTGACCGACAAAGGCTGCATCAATCATTTGCTGATTTTCAGCTGCCTCTGGGCTTAAGGGAGTGTAGAGATGGAATGCCTCACATAGTCTCTCATAAAACTCGCTGGGACTCTCTTCGGGACCTTGGAGCATTGCTGAGGTTTTATTAACATTCGTGGTCTTTCTCCTTCCTTCCTTCATACCACCCAAAAGGATCTCTTGATAGCACTCGAGCCCTTGAAATTCATGGCCATCATTAGGGTCCCATTAGGGGTTTTCCTTGGGGGACCGATTTTGAGCCTAGGCTTGTGCATTTAGTGTCCCCTCAGGGTTGTGTTCCTCTAACCATTTTAAAGCCTGAGTAATGCAGCAGCTTTCTTCAGTGTTAAAGTTAAGAGGAGCTGGTGGCAATCAGTCCAAGTAGGCTTGTGGGTCTGAATGATGGACTGCATTAGATCAATGGTGGCCTGAGGCATCTTGGTGTATGAGGGGGTGTAATGTTTCCAGTACAGGAGGTCAGTGGTGGTAAAGGGCTGATATATAAAAGTATGTTGTTCCCCTTGAATTTGACCGTATGGACTGTAGTAGAGGAGCCCTCTAGTTTCCCTTAATGGCAGTTGTAAACCCTCTTGACATCCATCGGGAGGGGGGCTGTCAGCAAAATTTCCCTGACACCTTCCTGCTGGGGTATATGGAGTTAACACTGGTGGCTCTGGAGTAGCTGCTGCCTGGGGCATTTCTGGTGACCTTGAGGAAGGGATGGATTCTGGGCTGAGGCCAGCCTCTGGCATGGCTTCAGCTGGGGCGATTGCAGGGGGTGCGGGTGGCAATGAGGGGTACAGTGGAGCAAAAGGCAGAGGGGTTTCCACAGATTCCCCAGATAGAATGGGCTTTCTTGGCCCTGGTCAGCACCTTGAGGGGGCTGTTGCTTGGACCAGCATAATTCCATAGCTGTTTTCTAGACAGACTTTTATCCAAGGTGGGTGAGAGAGGACTACAACTTGCCAACAGTCAATGTGGGGAAACTGGTCTGGGTGGTCTGGATCCCCCACAGTAATGTCCAACACCTTACTAACTAGTCTTTCCTCTAGTGACCCCTCAGAGGGCCACCCCACCCCAAATGAAGGCCAGTCGACTTTACAGAGGATCCGAAGATTTCTGGGAGTCAACTTAATACCGTAATTCCCCGAATATCCCTTTTTGAAATTCTTTGCCATGTACTCTAGGGGGGTAAGCATACTCTGATTGCCACTCATAACCACCCACTAAAAGATGACAATCACACACAAGATGGGAAGGAATGGGGGGGGGTTGAGGGTTGGACACTTGCTTCACTCACCTCCAGCCATACCCCTTGCTGGTATATTTCAGGTGCCTTCTGGCAATAGGCGAGTTGGTATAACTCCTTGACCAGGTTTCAGCTCAGGGTGTGATACCCTTTGCAGCGATATTTCAGGTGCCTTTTTGGCAATAGGCGAGTTGGTATAACCCCCTGATCAGGTTTCAATTCCACTGTGGGACTTACTCCTGCCGTTTAGCCATATGGAGGTCACCACCGTCCCTTGAATCGACTTCTGTCATTTAGCCATTTGAAGGTCACCACCGGAACCAAATCAGGGCTACTGCACTCACTTCGCCGCTAGGTGACATCTCGTTCACTTGTATTCACACAACGTCTCCAACCCAATGTCCAGTTCCTTAGAGTTACAGTTTTGTCCCCCTGTGGGCCTGCTGGGGCAATTCTGGGAGGTGATCAGGCTCCCCTTCTGTCTCTTAGGGCAGGTCTACCAAATCGAGCCCAGGTTCTTACCAATTTGATGGGTGGTGCTGCCTTCGTTGGTTCCTAAGCCTCACCGGGTTCCTTTATGCTTCTGGGGTCCTTGCCATGGCACACTGGGAGGGCTAGTTCCCTACAGATCAAGTGGTCTGCTGGTGCTAGGCGAGGTCACCTCTTCTGGCATCCTGGGGGTCGCACCCTGGCAACAAGAGAGTTGATAACACCTTCTCCACCTCCTGATTCCTGGTCAATGCACCAGAGATGTGGTAGGATTTTACAGAGAGAGACAGGACACCGAGGCTGCTTTGCCAGGAAGCAGTGTTTATTTGTGCCAGCACCAGCTCAGCGGATTTACATCTGAAGGCTGAGCCCTGAATGCAGGGGGGCATTGCCTCTTATACATTTCTAGTGTCTTTGTCTCCCCTATTAGGTTTACATATTGGTTACATACATAATGATTGGGTATTTCACAGCTCAAGGTTGCAGCAGGGTTACACATGCGCACTACAGATTGAGGGCTACATTTTTTTCTAGCATAAATCTTGTTAAGAAAGCTCTTATCTTATGTTACTAGAAGGACTCTTTTACTATTCTGGGAAGGCTTTTATCTTACTGTACTAGGAGGGCCCTTTCTCTATCCTGGGAAGGCCCTCATTTTATTAGGCTTGGGGAGGTGGGGATCCCTGCCTCACTTGTGCCAAGTTGATTGCTATATTTTTTTCTATGTTGCCCAAGCTGGTCTTGAACTCCTGGGCTCAAGCAATCCTCTTGCTTAGTCAAGGAGTTGTACCAACTCGCCTATTGCCAGAAGGCACCTGAAATATACCAGTAAGGGGTATGGCTGGAGATGAGTGAAGCAAGTGTCCAACCCTCAACCCCCCCCATTCCTTCCCATCTTGTGTGTGATTGTCATCTTTTAGTGGGTGGTTATGAGTGGCAATCAGAGCATGCTTACCCCCCTAGAGTACATGGCAAAGAATTTCAAAAAGGGACATTCAGGGAATTACGGTATTAAGTTGACTCCCAGAAATCTTTGGATCCTCTGTAAAGTAGATTGGCCTTCATTTGGGGTGGGGTGGCCCTCTGAGGGGTCACTAGAGGAAAGACTAGTTGATTGCTTCAGACTAGAACAAAAACTTCAGGGTGAGACTTTCTGAATTAGAAGTGTACTATATTCATTTTTGGTAAATTCACAAAGATTAAAAAACTCCAAAATGCAGATGGGTGTGTTCATATGACTATATTGCTTATGGGCAAGAAAATACTTCTCTGTCCAACCGCAGGGGCTTTGTGGGCAGAAGTAATGTCTCCCTCATCTTTGATTCTTCACTACTGGACTTGATCCCTGGCACCCAACAACTGAATATTGAATAATAAATAAATAACTATAAATAAAGAACATGCACAAAAGAGGGAGCCACCACACCTGTCTAGGATAGTGGACGAAGTTTTCACAGATGAGATAATGTTTGGAATTGGACCTTGAAGGATGACTATAAGCTTGCTGGGTGGAGAGGGGGGAAAAACATGAAGGGAAAGAAAGCATTGCTATGACATTCAGAGCAAGAACTCTGGAGCTCAAGCTCTGCCTATGTTGGAAACTTAGAAAGGCTCCTCAGCAGCTGCCATAGACAAGTTGCTTAATTCCTCTGTGTCTCAGTTTCCCCATCTGTGAAATGGGGAGAATAACAGTCTACCCCATAGGGTCACAGTGAGTATCGAATTAGTTGTTACATATGAAATACTTAGAATAGCACCCAACACATCACTGATAGAGGGGAAGGGAGGCAGGGGGAAGTTCAGAATGGCTGGAGTTTAGGGCACATGTGTGCGGCAGGGCCTGGGATAGTTGGGTAGGAAAGAGCAACAGAGGGTTAAGAAGGTGGCACCAGACAGTGAAGGATGTTGTGGGACACAATAAAGCACGTGTACACAGTGGGGAGCAAGGGAAGTGTGTGTGTGTAAAGTACCGGAGCGATGTGATCTGAACTTAGGGATAGCTCTTCTATCAGTGTGGATGATGGGTTGACGGAGGTAGAGACAGGTTGCAAGGAAAACATAGTAGGGCCAAGTGTGGGGGCTCACGCCTGGAATCCTAGCACTTTGGGAGGCCAAGGCAAGAGGATTGCTTGAGCCCAGGAGTTCAAGACCAGCCTGGTCAACATAGAAAAAAATAACCAGGTGTGGTGGTGTACATCTGTACTTCTAGCTACTTGGGAAGCTGAGGTGGAAGGATTGGCTAAGCCCAGGAGGTCGAGGTTGTGGTGGACTGTGACCATGTCACTGCACTCCAGCCTGGATGATAGAGTGAGGCTCTGACTCAAAGAAAAAAAAGAAAAAGAAAAAAAAACATAGTTGCTTTCTAACTTTTGTCACTGCAACTCACAGGAACAAATACATTTTACATCATGATGTCAGCACACAACACACACATTTATAAGTGAAACAAAGCTTTTGTAAAAAAAAAGTTTATGATCTATTAAATATATTAATATTAATGCCACATATTATTATAAATAATATTTACTATTCCTCAGTAACATGTATTTTTTCCATTCTATTCCATTTAAAAGTGATGCTTGTGCTATCTATGTGTGTAACAAAATTGCACATGTACTCCATAAATTTGTACAAACAAAAAAATAAAAATGTTGCTTGTGAACCAGTATTTAAATGAATGGGTCACAACCTGCAGTTTGAAAAACACAGTCTTAGACTGGCCTACATTTTTCAACCTTGTTTAATATTAATCAACTTTTCATCTCCAATTAAGCATCTTTCTTTAGTCTATCTCCTTTCTGTCTTTACTTCCTTTGGCCTTTCAAAGTAAACGCAGATGAAAATGTCTCTCTACATTTTGAGCCGAACAACTTTGAAAGGAAATCATTTACATGTGATGTTGTAGTGGCTTCTAAGACATTTAATATTACTTATATAGGTGTAAATTTAGAAGAAAAAAGTTGTAGTGCTACTTTGACAAATGTCTCAATGAAACTTCCACAACCAGAGTCTTGATTTGATATGACTTTAACTGCTTAATACAAATGATGGATTCGTATTAAAAAAAGCACTTTTTGACCTTGGGATATACTGTCCCTCTGAAGAAAATGAAATAGGATAATAGAGAGCTTTTCTTTAGAACTTACCTTTGTTTTTATTTCCTTTTTTGGATACAGTTTCAAACTTACAACGGAAAAGAAAAATAAGATAGCCTTATACTCTCATTTTGGTTGTTTTAGGCATTCATTAAAAATGGTAATATCGAGATTGTTTTTAATTAATTGATTAATTAATTAGTTAGTTAATTGAGTTGCAGTCTCACTTTGTCACCCAGGCTGGAGTGCAGGGGCAGGATCACAGCTCACTGAAGACTCAACTTCCTTTCACCGCAGCCTCCAGAGTAGCTGGGACTGCAGGCAGTCACCACCATGCCCAGCTAGTTTTTTGATTTTTTGTAGAGATGAGGTCTCACTATATTGCCCAGGCTGGTCTTGAACTCCTGGGCTCAAGTGATCCTTTCGCCTTGGCCTCTCAAAGTGCTAGAATTACAAGTGTGAGCCACTGGGCCCAATCAGGGGGATTGTTTTTAAAAGCTCTGCATTAAAGTCATTGAATTTTTAGTTTTTTATATTTTTTATTCATTCTTTTCTTAAAATTACACCATCCAAATGACTATTAGGCATATAATATGTTGGATATAGCATGCTTGTCTTCATAGAAGGGAAGGTAGAACCACAGAGCTGCCTACATTTCAATTCGGTTGGGTGAATGTCTGTGGAGTGCCTTGTACCTGGGGGTAACACAAGGGACTAGGGGTTGGATTCCTAAGTCAAGGCCTCAGTTGGTCATTGCCTTCATAGAGCTGGAATATGGTATTAAAACTTGCATTTACTGGATGGGCCCTGTGGAAGTTTGTTCAGCCCTTGTAGTATGATATTGTTGCATTTAGTTAAAAATGTTATTGAGTCCCCAATATCTGTACTTGCCCCATGCCATCTACTTCCCTCTTCACCAAACCTGCAGCACCTTGAATACCAGCCCTGCCCTTGGAGCAGGTAGGGATAGGTCCCAATGCCATTCTCCAGGTGCGCGTCACGACATCCAGGGGCTGTGTGTGGCCTGTGCTCTGGCTCTCGTGAGTTGGATCTCCTGGGTGCTGCTCTGAACTTGCATCTCTGGAAGCTAGAGTCTGGCAGTTGGTTTTTGATTCTGTCAGTCTGACTTTGAGGAATGTTTTCTGAGGATGGAGTGAAGTTTGTGCAAGAGAATAGATGGAAGCACAGGGTTATGTAGGTAGATTATAATTAGAAAGTGTTACTATTCACTTTGCAGGTAGAGAATATACATCATACAGATTTTTAAATTAAATTAAATTAATTTATTTATTTTTGTCAATGTTATTGTCTTTATTTTATTTTAAAATTGTGGTGTACACTTCAGGGTTAGGTATACAAATATTCATTGTGCAGGTACCCTTGTTGATGAGGTACCCTTGTTGTGCCTCCCTTCCCCAGGCAGATTTCGACTACTGTCAATCCCACCTCCCCACCCCCCTCTTCCCCGTAGTTTCCTGCTACTGTCAAACCTTTTCTTATAGTATTAAGGTAGTTGTTCAAGGTCCACTTATGAGTGAGAACATGTGATACTCAGTTCTTTATTTCTGTGAAAGGTCACTCAGTATTATTCTTTTAAAAACTTTTTTCTTTTTCTTTTTTTAAAATTGTGTAGGGTTCTCACTTTGTTGCCCAGTCTGGAGGACAGTGGCATGATCACAGCCACTGTAGCCTCGACCTCCTGGGCTCAGGCAATCCTTCCACGTTGGCCTCCCAAGTAACTGAGACTATAGGCCCAGGCCACCACGCCAAGCTAATTTTGTTTTTAAATTTTAGTTTAGACAAGTCTTGCTATGTTGCCCAGGCTGATCTCGAACTCCTGGGCTCAAACGATCCTTCTGCCTCGGCCTTGTAAAGTGCTGGGATTATAGGCATGCACCACTATGCATGGCCGTCTTTCTTTTTCAAGTAAAACAGAGATAACCTTTTCCACTTGGCTTCCACATTTTAAGGGGTGAAGTTTTGTGATTTCATAGGAAGGAGTGTTTTTCAGGCTCCCGGCATCGTTCACACATAGCTGCATCCATGGAGGGCTTTTTCTTTAATGGAGTAGAGCAATCTTGTTTTCTCAAGGTGATTCTTAATGGGATGAGATGTCATGTGTCTCCAAGGAATACTGGGAAGGCACACTTGTTTAGAGACATTTTTGATTAGAGGAGGGAGGTGCTACTGGCGTCTACAACCAACAGGACTCAGGACAGCCAGTCCCTCCTCCCACAAAGGAATTACCCAGCCTAAAATGTCTTTAATGCCGAGATTGAGACTACTTGTCTTAAAACCTGGCATTGAATCTGATCTTATTTTAATTCCCTTTGACATGAGTTCTGCCACCTTAATAATTATCTGATCATTTTTTAGAAATTTAGTTTCATAAAAGTCATAGATTTTAGAGCTAGAAGTTACCTTGGGAATCACCAACTCCCTTATTTTAGAGATAAAGAAAAAATGAGGTCTTGGAGATGGGTACTTTTAGAAGGGTGACTTATCTAGCTAAGGTTGCCCAATGAATTTAGAGACAACCTAAGACTGGCTCAGGTCTACTGGGTCAATGCAAAATATAGCAACATGCTAAGGCATACCCAGTTTCATAGAAGTTTCTCTGTGGTTGAAATGTACTTCCCAGAAGACAAAGAGGCTGCTGCTATCCTGGTTCCTAGGTCACTGCTTCTGAAACATTAGACATGTCAACAATAAATTATCACAAACAATCTTATTTATAAGTCTAAGTAAAAATTTATTTCACATTGTTATTCAAGTTTAATTGCATTAAATCTTCTTAATGAAAAAGGAGCATATATACCTCTTGATATTTAATGAAACCCTAGCTGACCGCTATGCAGGCTTTTTATCTAGATTAATTCTCTTAAACTTTCAGACAGGAACCTTGCCTCACCACCTACCTGGAGATAGAAACAGTGATCTCATTCTGAACATAAGCCAGCATTTCCTAACAGCCACTGCCTCCTGACATTTGCCATATCTCAGCTAATTCAGTGACCGTAGAGTTTGCAAAATAGGGCCTGATGTGTGCAGTTAATACTTTGGCCTCCAGATGTTTTTCATACATTAAAAGGAAATTTTCCTGTCTAAGTGACTAACTGAAAAAACCCAAGATCTTGGATTTTTCTTAGAAAATTTCTTAAAAACTTCATGACAGTTTTTATGCAAATGAGGGCTTTGTTGCACATTTTAAGGTGAGGTCATTTTGTCTTCTTCCTTGGGTTTTGTTCCACACCCAAATTTACTACAAAGATTCAATATCAGTGATTTGTGATTTCTATCACAATCACAGCAACATAAAATTCACAGATTTTTAAAGAGCTGGGTGGTGACTTTTGTTCCAACCTCCCACCCAGAACAGAAATTCTTCCTGAAAGATTATTCCAGGTCTTTAGTCTCTGGCCAAAGGTACCCAGAGCTTGGAAAGTTCATGACTTTGTAAGGCAGCCCATTTGATTTAAGAACAGGTATAACATTAGACATGTTTTCCTTATACTGGGTCAAATCTGTGTCCTTATATAACTGCCAGCTCTCTGATCCTGGTTCAGGCCTTTGGAGTAATTTTAAAAAAAATCTTAGTCTCACTCTGTCGCCCAGCTTTTTTTTTTTTTTTAAAGTTTCATTGGGGAACATAATATTTTGGAAACATGTGATTGAGAATTCACATGCCATCGTATAATGATCTGTGTGAGCAATTTGTTTACAGCATCTTTGTCCAGGGAGAGATTTGTATATACCAGGGCTACTGTGGACTGTATTTCCATCTCTAGGGCCTGAAAAGTGGGCTTCAGTGTATTCATTGCTCCGTCTCAGTGGAAGTGAATGCATCAGCAGCATCAGCAGCAATGTGCTGTGGCAGCACTCTGCTTGGAAATATAATAAAAACAGAGTCATTTATCAGTGGAGCCAAGTCGTCCTAGATTTCCTGACCTTGGCTGTGTTTTTAGCTTACTTTGTTGTTGAACCTTATTTCTGCATCCTGGTCATTCTGCTTGGCCATAGTTTCATCGTGGAATTCTCATGTCATTGAAGAGTTTGATTAGACCAGTTCCAGGGTGTGCCATCTGATTCTCTACGTAGGTCATAGCCTGCAACAGCTGGCTGACCTTTAAGTTCCTGAATTGGAAACAACCCTCAAGGAATTCAACCATGATGGCTGGAGAATTTGCTTTATTTATTAACGGTTTCTTTCACCTCATCATCAGATTCGAGTTGAAGAAAGGGACTACATAAGAAGAGGAAAGTTGTGCTTTGGTGTGTTGACACATGCATCTTCCTGGTTCTTCTTGAGATAAGCAAACTCTTCTGCCAAGGTTTTACTCTGCACTTCTAGATTAGTCTTGGACAAAGACAGGACATCCAGGATTTGGCACAGACTGTCGGTTCAGCCTTGACTCTCTGGATAGGGTCAAGTCAGTCTGAAACCTGGAAATTTTTTTTTTTTGTGAGACAGGGTTTCATTCTGTCACCCAGGCTGGAGTGCAGTGGCATGATCGTAGCTCAGCGCAGCCTCTAACTCCTGGGCTCAAGTGATCTTCCTGCCTCAGCTTCAGCTCTGCAAAGCTCAACACCTTCAGAAGCATGTTAAGGGAATTATCAGTTAGTAACTCCTCTAACAGTTGATAAGGTGGATTTTCATCTCTGATATAATAGCCTTAAGGATTTTTTAATGACATCTGTAATACTAAGTTATTTTGTTAATTATTTGCTAAAGTTGATAGAGCATCTTATTTGTTTAAAGAGAGAAAAATGCCTTCAGGTATTTCTCTCATATCAGAAGGATGAAGCAGATATTGTTTACATAGTATCAGCTCCAATTAAACTTGTATTTTTGCTTATGAAATTTCTGTCCTCTCACATTTTCAACCATTTTCGTAACTGTGCCTATGACAATTTATTTTCCTTGGAATTATATGATAAATGTTCCCTATTTTCAGGTGAAACTACTTGAAACCAATTTTAGGGATTTTTGGTGAAGTAGCAGTGACAAATCTTTAGCATCTATATCCTGTACATTAAATATTGGAAGTATTTAAGAATAAAATTTAGGAAGAGAAAGTGGTCAGATTCATTTTAATATTCTATTTTTTTATTGTAAGAAAATAAAATATTAAATTTATCATATTTGGAATTTTAAAATGACTAATGATATCTGACCTTTTCTTTTATTCTACGAAAGTGTAGGACCCCTGTGGAGGGACTGACACAATATAGTGTTATGGGTTGATTTAGTGTTAAACAGCAAACTTATAAGTTTCTCTAGGTTCTTGTAGACCTCTGCAGTGACTGCGTCTTTTTCTTTTCAGTTTTTCTTGCAATCATAGGAGTATATCGCCATGATTTCCATTTTTTAAATAATGTTTGTTGTCAGAGGCAGTGCAATAAACCCACAGGTTGATGGAGGCTTGCTCTATCTAATCTATTTATCTATCTATTATCTATCTGTCTATCCTTTAATGAAAGCTGTCACACACAGATAAGACCATTTTTCTTGGTAAATAAACTTGGTGTCAGTCGATCCTCTCTCTCTGCATGGCCTTTGCTTCATCTTACCTTACCTTGTGTCCATACTATTCATTAAATAAATGTTTCCTAAAACATTTGTTGAATTGGAAACAATGCTTATCCTTAGAATAAAATGCTCAAATGACATGTTTAGGAAACATATATCTGGCTGATATTTGTTGTTATTGGCAAGTATGTGACTATTGGTGTGGTACTACTTGGATTTTAGTTTTTGTTGTTGCTTATTTTAAATGACACAAAACATATTTATTTATTTATTTTTTTGAGTTGGGGTCTCACTCTGTCACCCAGACTGGAGTGCAGTGGTTGCTGCAGCCACTGCAGCCTCAACCTGCTGGACTCTGGCGATCCTTCTGTCTCAGCCTTCCAAGTAGCTGGAACTACAGGTGCGTGCTACCACGCCCAGCTAATATTTGATTTATTGTAGAGATGAGGTCTCATCAAGTTGCCCAGGCAGGTCTCGAAAAAACATATTTAATGTGTCAAATGAGAGAATAAAAAATATATTAAGAGATCTTTCATGCTGACATGATAATCCAAAACGGGCAGAATAAAAAAAATGAAGTTCTATGAATTAACAAAATGAAACAAAACATCAGGTGAAGGATAGAATTTCTCTGCAAAAGTCCCAGATCAGTAGAGCTGTGTGATGTGACTGTTGATGTTAGGTTATATTAAAAGATTTACAAATTGCAGAGGTCTTCTTCTCCCAGCTCTTGACTTTTGTGTTTAATTCTGAGTGCCATATTTTAGGAGAAATATTTAACTGGAAATATGTCCATAATATCCAAAACATGTGGCCCAGATAATGAAGAGTATGAAAACACCACCAGATGAGGCATGGCTAAAGAAATTAGGATTTTGTATAGAAAAGAGAACTCAATGGCCACTTAAAAATAGCTTCAAAGGCCAGGCATTGTGGCTCACACCTGTAATACCAAAACTTTGGGAAGCAGAGGTGAGAGGATTGCCTGAGCTCAGGGGTTTGAGCCCAGCCTGGGCTATATAGCAAGCCCTCATCTCTACAATAAATCAAAAAATTAGCCAGGCATCATGGCACACCTGTAGTCCCAGCTACTCAAGAGGCTGAGGTGGAAGGATCACCTGAGTCCAGTAGGCTGAGCCTGTGGTGGCCATGAGCATGCCACGGCACTCCAGCCTGGGTGACAGAGTGAGATTAAAATTAAAAAAAAACTTACTCCAAAGGCTTGAACCAGGATCAGAGAGGTGGCAATTATATAAAGACACAGATTTGACCCAATGTAAGGAAAACACGTCTAATATTATACCTTTTCCTAAATCAAATGGGCTGCCTTACAAAGTCATGAACTTTCCAAGCTCTGGGTACCTTTGGCCAGAGACTAAAGACCTGGAATAATCTTTCAGGAAGAATTTCTGTTCTGGGTGGGAGGTTGGAACAAAAGTCACCACCCAGCTCTTTAAAAATCTGTGAATTTTATGTTGCTGTGATTGTGATAGAAATCACAAATCACTGATATTGAATCTTTGTAGTAAATTTGGGTGTGGAACAACACCCAAGGGAGAAGACAAAATGACCTCACTTTGAAATGTGCAACAAAGCCCTTATTTGCATAAAAACCATCATGAAGTTTAAAAATTCTGGCTTCTTGGTCCTAGGCAAACTAATAAAAATCATATGAAGCAATTTATTTGCTGATAGCTACAGGCAACAAGCAATGCTAAAAGCAGTATAGTGTGTGTTTCTAAACATGAAGGTGTTAGAATTAATGACAGAGGTTGTGAGAGTTGTGAAAATGCTCTTTCTACAAGGTCAGTACATTCTGGGCATTAATCATCGCAGTTACAAATTGTACTAGTAGACATTTTTCAAGGATGAGAGAGGATGCTTAAATAGATGTATCAACTTTTTAATAAAACTCTTTGTAGACGACATCTCTCATCACCTTATTGTTCTAAACATTTTAGAATGGCTCTTTGGTTGCATATCATATATGCCTTTGCATATAAAAAGTTGGTTTTCTTTTTTTTTCTGATGAAATAGCTAATGAAATATGCAAAATAATTGCAATAACTTGCTTGACATAAGTAACTCCATTTCATTAAAATCCTCCATCTTAGCTGCCTGCCTAACCTAAAAATAACCTCCCAATGTATACATGTGATTACTGTAACATTCCCATGACTACAGACCTGCAACTTTGTTCCCTTAAGATGTTCACATTGACCAATCATGCTGACTATTTGCAATACTCCCTAGCTACAAGTTCTGTGTAATTGTATGCTTTGTTAATTGAAATCAGATGTTGCGCCAAGAAGTTGCTCAGAAATTATTATTTACAAAAATTCTCCCTGCCATGTCCCTATAGTTTGTTTTTATATTTTTGTTCTTTTTGTTTTTAGTTCCTTGTTCCCTCACCCCCTTGCTATGTAATCAACCTACAGATTTTAACCTATATAAGCTTTTTGCTGATTATATTCTGCATCAAGAGCTTCTTGGCAAGAGCCTTCTCTTGACTGTGCACTAAATAAAGGACTCTTAATTTGAACTTGGTGTGCTGGCATGACTCCTTCTTGCACTTCAGTCATAATATTTGGAGGCCTCAGGAAGAAATTCCACCAGCACAAGCAGTTGCCTCACTCTGACCCTCCTGGGCTTGGAGAAGAGGTGTAGGAGAGGCACCTCCTGAGATTCTCAGGTCCCTTAACCTCTCACCTGGCCTGAGGGGGTTGGAATGACTGCTGGCAGCTACTGCCTCAAAAGAACCTGAGTCCATCTACAATCTCCTAGGAGGTAAGATTTTATTTCTTGGTTTTCTGTTTGCTTGCTTGCATCTGTGATTTCTGTTTCTGTTTAAGGGAGTTACAGCCTGACAAGGTTGCCCTTTGGCCACTGTTCACTGAGCCAAGATGCTGGCTGAATAGAGTCCCCTTGTTTTTTGCCCTGAGGTGTTCCAGGGACCTGCTAACTTTTCTGTCTTTGTCCAGACGTTTTGTCTGTCTGTTTGTTTTGTGCCATTTGCTCGTTGTGTGTCATGGGTTCCAAGAATTTGAAATCTGTCAGTCCTCTGGACTGTATGTTAAAGAATTTTTCTGTTGCATTTGTTGAGGACTATGGTGTCCACCTCTCAAAAGGCAGACTCCAAACCCTCTGTAAGATAGACTGGCCTGCCTTTGATGTTGGGTGGCCTGCTACAGGATTTCTGGATGTTAAGGTTACTGAATCTGGAACATCGTTACAGGGAGTCCTGGCCATCTGGACAATATACTCCCCTATATTGGCCAATGGCTAAGTTTGGTCCAAAACCCACCATCTTGGCTGAAGGCATGTTCTCTTGAAACCAGTTGAGTCCTGGTCTCCACATCTCTTAGCTGGCCAGACCTTGTCAATTTTCATGTTATAGACCCTCCTCCACCTAAGCCACCTGTTCATGATTTAAAAATTCCATCATCCCCATTACCTGTAGCTCCCGCTTCTTACAGATTGTATCCTGTTTTGTCCCCCTCTACTGAAGATCCTCTTGAGGATCTAGTTAGCTCTAACCCTCCACCTCATAATCCTCTCCCTTCTTTGTCTACTGTTACTTCCACCACCTCTCCTTGCTCACAGCTGTTGATAGCCCCAGCTGCAGCTGCAACTGCAACTGTTTCTAGTTCCACCCTCCTCTGTCCTCTCTGCCCTTGGTCGCCTGTCTCCAGTCTCAGACTGATCTAGCACCTCTCTTTCCCCTTTGGGAAGTTCCTCCTCACAGGGGGCAGATCAGACTGAGTGGTTGTTTCTGGTGTATAATCCTTTCTCTTCATCTGATTTGTATAACTGGAAATATCAGAATCCAATGTTCTCAGATAAGCCAGACTTTGATTTCCTTAATGAATTCAGTTATGCACACACATCACTCCACTTGGGATGATTGTCAGCAACTCCTCGTAACTTTGTTTACTGCGGAAAAGCAGGAGCATATTAGGGCTGAAGATAGGAAGTCTATTCTAGACTCCACTGGAGGCACCCAGGAGGAGAGTCAAGAAATGTTAAAAGAGGTTTTTCCCCATTCTTGCCCAGACTGGGACCCCAACACCACAGCAGTGTCCAAGGCACTAGATACCTACTACCAGTCTCTATTAGCAGGTTTGAAAACCTTTCAATCTTTCTAAAACTGCCAAGTTTCTCCAGGGACCCAAGGAATCTCCAGGAGCATTCCTCGAGCACCACCAAGAGATGTTTTGGACTTATACCCCTTGTGATCCCTTGGATCCCGAGAATGCTTGAGCTATTAATTTGGCATTTGTGGCTCAGGCAGCTCCGGACATCCAAGAAAAGTTGCAGAAGCTGGAAGTCTGTGCAGGAATAAACATTTCTCAGCTGCTTGAGGTAGCTCAAAAAGTTTTTAACAATCAAGATGCTGAGAAAAAAAAGCAGAGAGTACAGGCAGCTGACAGAGCTGTGAAAAGACAAGCCAAAATCCTGGTAACAGCCCTCTGGGCCCTGGGAGCTGATTCCAAGTTTCCTTGTCAAAAGTTTGATAGCCAGAAAGGCCAAAAGGGTCAGAAACCCAGACACATTTGGTTGGCAAAGAACCAGTGTGCTTATTGCAAGGAGCTAGGGCATTGGGTCAAAGACTGTCTCCACTGTCCACAAGAAGACCTTAAGCCAGTTCTGGTCCTGCCCTCTGCTGGATTCGGACTGAAGGGTCCAGAGCTCTTTTTCCTTAGGCTCCCAAGAGCCCATGGTAACCACTGCTATTGTGGGCCACTCAGTTCAACTCTTAGTGGACACTGGGGAGGAGCATTTGGTCCTAAATGCACCATTGGGACCTATGTCCAAGCAATAAATTTTGGTACAAGGGGCAACAGGGGCAGTTACTAATTGCAAGTTCACTTCCAACTGGACTGTCGATTTGGGACAAAAGTGAGTTACCCATTCATTTCTAATAGCTCCAGACTGCTCATTTCCTCTTATGGGTCAAGACTTACTTTGAAAGTTAAGAGCCGTCATTTTGTTTTCACCCGACAAAACTGAAATGTTTATTCTTACTGCCTATCCGATGCTCTTGACTGTTCCACTCTCTGAAGAAATATCTTTTAACTTCTTCTAAGTTCCCTACTGAAGATATTCCATCAAGTTTGCTTCTACAGTTACAGCAGGAGTTTCCTTTGGTCTGGGCAGAAACCAACCTGCTGGGATTGGTGAAACATCACCCACCGTGGTGGTAAGTCTATTGGCATCGGCTACTCCTGTTCACGTTTGTCAATACCGTATGAGTTTGCAGACCCAGAAAGGAATTGCTCCCCACATCAAAAGACTCTTAGCAGCTAATATTTTAACACCATGTAGGCCAGCATGGAACACTCCTTTCCTACCAGTTCAAAAACCAGGAATTTCTGATTATCAACAAGTTCAAGACTTAAGGGAGGTCAATAAGCAGGTTGAAACTATCCATCCAACTGTTCCTAACCCATATACTTTGCTCAGTCTGCTTCCTCCTCAACATCAGGCGTATACTGCACTGAATTTAAAGGATGCCTTCTTTTCTATCCCTTTATTCCCTGTCAGTCAACTCATCTTCGCTTTTGAATGGACAGATCCAGATTCAGGGGACACCAGTCAGCTGACTTGGATCCAGCTACCACAGGGTTTCAAGAACTCCCCAACTATTTTTGGGGATGTCTTGTAACAGGATTTGTCAGGGTTCTGTGCCCTACACCCTGAAAGTACTTTATTCCAGTATGTAGATGACTTCTTACTTGCAACTGCAGACCTGGACACTTGTTTACATGGGCACTGAGGCTCTGTTACAGCTCCTTCAAGACTTGGGCTATCATGTGTCAGCAATAAAGGCACAGCTCTGCTCAACTGAAGTTGCCTACATGGGATACTGGCTAAAGAAGGGTAAATGAGCCCTGACTTCAACCCAGAAAGAAGACATTCTTCAGATTCCCATGCCAACCACAAAGAAACAGGTATGGGAATTCCTGGGACCAGCGGGGTATTGCTGGCTGTGGATCCCAGGATTTGCTGAAATTGTCAAGCCCCTGTACACAGCCATGGCAGGAGATCAGCCCCTAAACTGAACTGCTACCGAGGAACAGGCATTCCAGCAGTTAAAAACAGCTCTGACCCTAGCCCCAGTTCTAACTCTGCCAGGTGTTACTAAGCCTTTCCACTTGTTCATTCACAAACAACGAAGAATTGCAAAGGGGGTCCTTACTCAGACCTTAGGACCCTGGGGAAGACCAGTGACTTACTTGTCAAAAAGACTGGACCCAGTAGCCTCTGGCTGGCCCTCTTGTCTCTGGGCCATTGTGGCCATGGTCTTGCTAGTTAAGGAAGCAGATAAATTAACTTTTGACCAAAATCTGCTTTGACTGTTCCCCATGCTGCTGAAACTTTGCTCCAAGGAGCCTCTGGCTGCTGGATGTCAAACGCTCATATCACCCAATATCAGAATCTTTTACTTGACTAGCCAAGACTAACTTTCTTTCCTACTCAGTGCCACAATCCAGAAACTCTGTTGCCTGATGACAATCCGGAAGCATCAGTGTATGACTGTGAAGACGTATTGAACATCTCCCAGGTCAACCTGCCTGATCTTTGGGACACTCCCTTAAGCCAGGCTGATACTGACCTGTTCACAGATGGTAGCAGCCTGGTAAGAGAGGGAGTCTGCAAGGCTGGTGCAGCCATAACCACAGCTCATGATGTAATCTGGTCACAGGCATTGCCTCAAGGTACTTTAGCTCAAAAGGCTGAGTTAATTGCATTAGCTCAGATCCTGTGCTAGGCAACAGGAAAATGAGTAAACATCTTTGCTGACAGCTGGTATGTTTTTGCCACACACCATGTGCATGCCATGATCTACAAGGAACGAGGTCTTCTTACTGCAGCGGGTAAGACTATAAAAAACAAGGAGGAAGTCTTAACCCTTCTAGAGGCTATATGGCTCCCCAAAGAGGTAGCCATCATTCATTGCAGGGGACACCAAAAGTTGGAAACACTAGAAGTAGCTGGAACCTGCCTAGTGAACCAGGTGACTCGAAAGGCAGCAGAATTCCCAGTTGAACCCCTGACTATCTTGCTAACTAAAACTTTTCCAGCTCCTTCTCTCCCAAAACAACCAATGTATACCAAAGAAGAAGAGGAACAGGAAGACCTAGTGGGAGCCCATAAAAATTCCACTGGATGGTGGGTGAAAGACTCTAAAATTATCTTACCTGAAGCCCTTGGACACACCTAGGTAAAACAACTACATTCTACTACTCACCCAGGAGATACTAAATTGACTGAGCTCTTTTTTTTTTTTTTGAGTTGGAGTCTCACTGTTGCTCAGACTGGAGTGCAGTGGCTGCTCCCGGCCACCACAGCCTTGACCTGCTGGACTCTGGTGATCCTTCCACCTCAGCCTTCCAAGTAGCTGGAACTACAGGTGCATGCTACCATGCCTGGCTAATTTTTTTGATTTATTGTAAAGATGAGGTCTCACCTGCCCAGGTGGGTCTCGAACCCGCAGGCTCAGGCAGTCCACTCACCTCAGCCTCCCAAAGGCGCGGGATTACAGGCTGAGCCACAAAGCCCCGCTGACTGAGCTCTTAAACTGTTTTTATCATATCAATGACTTGAAAAGCATTGCTTCAACAGTAGCCACCATGTGCCCTGCCTGTGCCCAAGTCAATGCAGAACAAGGCCCAAACCTTCGGATGGTGTCAGGGCCTGAGGATTAAGTCCTGGAGACAAATGGGAAATAGACACTGAAATAAAATCTCCTCAAGCAGGATATGGCTATCTACTGGTGCTTATTGATACTTTTTCGTGATGGGTAGAGGCCTTTGCCACCAAAAATGAAACTGCACTTATGGTTACAAGGTTTTTATTAAATGAAATTATTCCTAGGTTTGGGCTCCCTCCTCACTGGCTCTGATAATGGTTCTACCTTTACCTCGTCCATAGTACAGCTGGTTAGTAAAGCACTAAACATTAATTGGAAACTACATTGTGCCTACTGACCACAAAGTTCTGGACAGGTAAAATGCAGGAACCAAACTCTAAAATCTACTTTAACCAAATTAATATTAGAGACTGGTGAAAAATGAGTAAACCTTTTGCTTTTAGCTCTTCTCCAAACCTGATGCACCCCATATAAGACTGGGTTTACCCCATATGAAATTGTGTTTGGAAGACCTCCTCCTCTGTTACCCCAGTTGTGAGATCCCATCCTAGAAGAAATAGCTAATCAATCTCTGTTAAATTATTTCCAGTCCCTCCATCAGGTCCAGGCTGCTGTCCACTCTGGTGTTAGTGCTGTTTTGCCCATTCTGTCTTCCACACCTTGTCATCCATTCCAATTTGGAAACTTGGTTTTCATCAAAAAGTTCCAGAAAGAGGGACTAACTCCTGCCTGGAAAGGACCTTTTATCATCATCACTACCCCAACAGCACTCAAGGTCGACAGGGAAATAGACCACTGAAAGAGGGAGTGCATATTTAGGGTCCCTGGCTACCTCAGCACAGTCGATGGAACGAATGTCCGTTTCTTTGTCTCATCACACACAAGTCACAAGAGACTTGTAGATGATGCATATAGCGGTCCTGAGGGAACCCTATTATTCAAACCTTTTGGCCTTCTGGCAACTCATCAGAAGCGTGCTGCTCCCCTACTAGTACCTGCCTTAATTGGGCTAAGTGTAGCTGGAATGGCTGCACTCAGCACTGCAGCTTTGGTCTGTGGAGAACTAGGACTATCAAACTTTGTATAGGACGTTAATTTTAACTTATATTACATGCAATCTGCTATAAATCAACTCCATGACCAGGTGGACTCCGTAGCAGAAGTTGTCCTCCAAAATCGTAGAGGCTTAGACTTGCTTTTCCTATCCTAGAGGGACTTTGTGCTGCTCTCAGAGAGGCATATTGTTTCTATGCAAACCAGTCAGGAATTATTAAGGACACCCTCTGAAAGGTCCGAGAAAATATTGACAGGAGGCAAGAAGAAATAAACAATAATAAATCTTGGTTCCAATCCTTGTTTAATTGGAACCCCTGGTTAACAACTCTCATCACCAGTCTGGCTGGTCCCCTTATCCTTCTTCTCCTTGGGCTGCTTGTAGGATCTTGTATATTTAATTGCCTTGTTAATTTCATCAAACAGTGAATCAATTCTGTAAAACTTATGCATGTAAGAACTTATTATCATTCCATACCCATGACCGATGAGTCAATGAATTAACTCATGTACAACTAAAAGGGGGGAATGAAATAGCTAATGAAATATGCAAAATAATTGCAATAACTTGCTTGACATAAGTAACTCTATTTTATTAAAATCCTCCATCTTAGCTGCCTGCCTAACCTAAAAATAACCCCCCAATGTATACATGTGATTGCTGTAACATTCCCATGACTACAGACCCACAACTTTGTTCCCCTGAGCTGTTCACACTGACCGATCATGCTGACCATTTGCAATACTCCCTAGCTACAAGTTCTGTGCAATTGTATGTTTTGTTAACTGAAATCAGATATTGTGCCAAGAAATTGTTAAGAAATTATTACAAAAGTTCTCCCTGCCATGTCCCTATAGCTTGTTTTTATATTTTGTTCTTTTTGTTTTTAGTTCCTTGTTCCCTCACCCCCTTGCTATGCAGCCAACCTGCAGATTTTACCTATATAAGCTTTTTGCTGATTATATTCTGTGTCAAGAACTTCTTGGCAAGAGCCTTCTCTTGACCATGCACTAAATAAAGGACTCTTAATTTGAACTTGGCATGCTGGCGTGACTCCTTCTTGCACTTTGGTCTTAATACTGAGCCAGAGTCTCATCCAAGCTGGAGTGCAGTGGCAAGATCATGGCTCACCACAGCCTTGATCTAGGCTTAGGTGATTCTCCTGCTTCAGCCTCCCGAGTAACTGGTACTACAAGCATGCACAACCACGTCTGACTAATTTTTTTATTTTTATTTTTATAGAGACAAGGTATCTCTTGTTATGTTTCCTAGGCTGGCCTCAAACTCCTGGGCTCAAGTGATCTTCCCAGCTTGGCCTCCCAAAGTGCTGAGATTACAAGTGTCAGCCACTGTGACTGGCCAAAAAAAAGGGGGGGAGGTTGGTTTTCAGTGAAGTATTGGTCTCCTGTGTCAGCCCATCCTTGCTGCCACAGTGAGATGATAAAGCTCATTTCAATATGCTCCTGTCTTACTTAGAAAGCTGGTCTTCCCCTGGTATCACCCTTGACTCAGAATTCAGTTTCAGTTTAATGGGCAAAGGGGTATTTGGTAGACAGCTTTCCATCTGCACTCAGGCCAAGGGCATCTCTTTTAGCTCTTCTGGTCTTCAACTTCAACTGATGTCTCCTCTCTACATAGAAAAGTGTTCTGAAAAATTTTGAAGCCAGCTTATTGACTTAAGGTGGGAGAAAAGCAGTTTTGGGAAAATGGAAATCTATGTAGTACTGTTTGGGGTATCTTTTACAGAGCGAGGTCACCTTGTGAGTTTAGGGTATAAACTGTAGAACTTCATTTATGTTGGTGAAGTGGAATTCCAGTTCGTGGAATTAGGAAGACTGGGTTTTAACTTCTAATTCTTTTTCTTACTTGCTGTGTGTAAATGATCAAACCATTTGAGTAAATGATTTGACCTTTCCAAGCTTTATTTTCTTTATCTGTAAAACAGGAACGGTGAAACCTATGTGAGGAGATCTGTGAATTAAGTACAGTAAAGCATAAAGACACAAAGTATTTATATGTATAATAATTGCTTATGAAATGTAAATTCCTATTCTTCTTCTAAATTTTTCCTCCTTCTCTTTTGGTTTGCTAAAAAATTATCAGGCTTGACTCAGATCACTTAGTATAATACATCTACTCAGACTAATTATAAACCTACTGATTTATCCTAATGCTTTTACATCACATGTGGAACCACACAGAGCTACAGTTTTTCTAATTTTTTTTTTTTTGAGTTGGAGTCTCACTCTGTTGCCCAGACTGGTGTGCAGTGGCCACTCCTGGCCACCGCAACCTCGACCTGCTGGGCTCCGGTGATCCTTCTGCCTCAGCCTTCCAAGTAGCTGGAACTACAGGCGCACGCTACCATGCCCGGCTAATTTTTTGATTTATTGTAGAGATGAGGTCTCGCCAAGTTACCCAGGCGAGTCTCGAACCCATGGGCTCAGGCAATCCACTCATCTGATTTGTTTTTAAACACAAAAGGCAACGTCTACTCCCTAGAACAGGTCAAACAATTGATGAGTGTATCAAGACAAAATGAACAATCTTTCTCCTTGCTCACCAGTTCCTCACCATGCCAATCACATAGTCGCTGCTGACCTTTCAATGTGGGTACGTTTTTCTGTGCTCATACAAACACATGCAAGTACTTATGGGCTTGATTCTCCTTTAGTATTTTTGTTTATACAAGCATATTATATGCACCAACTTTGCATTTTGCTTTTTTTCACATAACAAAATAGCATCCCAGGTGCGTACACAAAAAATTAATGCATTCTTTTTTAGAATTACATTATAGCCCATTGACTGGATGTACATATTTGATTCAATCATTTCTTGACTGTTGGACACACAGGCTGTTTCCATGTTTTTGCTCTTTTAGAAGATATTACAATAAACACCCTAGCACGTGTATCCAATGTCTGAGTCTAAGGGTATTAAGGAATCTAAACACGTGTTAGTTGTCAAATTAGGAGAAATGGTCACTCACTGAGATAATTCCTCTTCCTCCAGTTGGGAAAAATATTTATTAGTTTCCCAAACTGAATAGCCTTGTTCTCTTAATTTCTGGATGACTCTATATTATAACTTATTACCTTTGACAGTGGCAGTTTCTTTTTATTTTGTTGTTATTTTTTATTATAAAGATGTGAGGTACAATTCAGGGTTAAGCATACAAACATTGATTATGCAGGTACCCTTGTGGATGAGGTGTGCCCCTCCCTCCCCTAGCAGTTTCCCTCAACTGCCAGTCCCACCCCCACCCCCCTGACAGTTTCCCGTTACTGTCAATTGTTGCAGTTTCTTCTATGCAGTTTCCAGAACGCTGGACAAGTTTTGTGCTGGGTAGGTTGGAAGTATCTGTCTTCAAAATGTCAGATTGTCCCTCCCAGCTAGCTGACAGCCAGCCTGTGTTTCTGGAAAGAACTTGAGAACCTTCCTGCTCTGCACTTTTTGGGTGATTCCTGCATCTGTTTTTAGAAAGATAACAAACTTATCTTAAAAGTTGTGAATGATTTCCTGACAACTTTAAGCAGACATCAATGTAAATTTTTCGATTGTATTTTGCGTGTACATGTGTAGCATGTTACAACAATACTTTTTTTTTTGTTTTGAGTCAGGGTCTCACTCTGTCACCCAGGCTAGAGTGCTACAGCATGATCACTGCTCACTGCAGCCTCTACCTCCTGGGCTCAGGCAATCCTTCTGTCTCAGCCTCTTGAGTAGACAGGACTACAAGTGTGCGAGACCATGCCTGGCTAATTTTTTGATTTTTTTGTAGAGATGAGGTCGGTCTTGCTATATTGCCTAGGCTGATCTTGAACTCCTGGGCTCAAGCAATCTTCCTGCCTTGGTTTCCCAAAGTGCTAGGATTACAGTTGTCAGCTACTGCACTTGGCCCAACAATACTTTTTCGTCATCTTTTCTTTTTCCTTTTGAAAAGATAGCTATGACTTTTATACCTGTGTTGTTTTTTGTTTTGGGGTGTTTTGCTGCTCTGTAGATTTTTGGACACTTTTACCTCTACTGCGTCATTCAGAAGCAAGACCCAACCATGCAACACACTTCCTATTGCAGTTTTTTTTTGGGTTGGAGCCTCACTCTATCATTCAGGCTGGAGTGCAGTGGTATGCTGATGGCCACTATAGCCTTGACCTGCTGGACTCAGGCCATCCTTCCTCCTCAGCCTTGTAAGTAGCTGAAACTACAGGCACGTACCACCACACCCAGCTAATTTTTTGATTTATTGTAGAGATGAGGTCTCGCCAAGTTGCCTAGGCTGGTCTTGAACCTGTGGACTCAGGCAGTTCTCTCACTTAGGCCTCCCAAAGTGCTGGGATTATAGGTGTGAGCCACCATGCCTGGCTGCAGTTTTTTTGTTTTTTGTTTTAATGAGCTTCTATGTTCCTGTGGCTCAGCAAAATAAACACTTCCTCACCCCTCTCTCCAGGAGTCCAAGCTTTTTACACCTAATAGCTCTGGGATATACTCTGGGTTTGCCCTTTATGTGCTACTTAAGTGCTAACGTTAAAAAAAAACCTAGTTGAAGTGTTACCTTAAGGTTTGCTGATTTCCACCCTTTCATTTCATGTTGACACTATTACAAATGAGTAAATTGCTTTTAAAGGGGCTTGGTCAATAGTTTCTGTTATCCAAGTGTTTTCAATCAGCCACTGATACGTTTTCAAAGTGATTTATTCCTTGTAGTGTCTTGTTACTGGAGGAAGTTGTTTGTATAATAATATTCCTTGAGCTGCATTTTGGGTGATTTACAGGCATCACTTCGTCTCCTCTTGTTTGAATGTTGCCTAATTCCACGAAGTCATTAAAACAAGTTTAGACCACTTTCCTTACAGCCCCAAATCCTTGACTGTTTTCTCGGCACTGCCTGCTACAAATCTTGTTTCTTGTTTCTAATCCCCATGAGGACAGATTCTCACCATCCCTGTGTCTATTCCCTATTGAGGTCAGAAAGACAAAAGCAAAGCTATGAATCTCTGGATCAAAAGTCAATGGGTGAAAATTCACATGCGTGTCAGCACGGGCTCTCCTTTCTTACGGGTAAGTCCACTCACAGAAGAAAGAAATGCATTCCTCTCATTTAAGAATGGAAGAGCTGAATTTACTTTCCAAATAAACATGCTCTTGTTGTATAGTTTTAAAATAACTGAAGGTAGGGAATAATGTATGAAGATCCCGTTCTTAACACTTTATTCAGAATTCTAAATAAATTTTATGAGCCAGCTGGGCTCGGTGGCTCAGCCTGTAATCCCGCGCCTTTGGGAGGCTGAGGTGAGTGGATTGCCTGAGCCCGCGGGTTCGAGACCCGCCTGGGCAGCGAGACCTCATCTCTACAATAAATTAAAAAATCAGCCGGGCGTGGTAGCACATGTCTGTAATTCCGGCTACTTGGAAGGCTGAGGTGGAAGGATCGCCGGAGCCCAGCAGGTCGAGGCTGCGGTGACCGGAAGTGGCCACTGCACTCCAGTCTGGGCAACAGAGTGAGACTCCAACTCAAAAAAAAAAAAAAAAATTTTATGAACCAAAAAGGCTGAATAGTTTCATTCTTAAAACTTGAATATGCCCTTAACAGCACATTTTATTGTGTCTCAGTATTCTAGTGCCTATGATCGGGTCTTTTCCATATCTGTAAACACTCATTTAGTACAAACACAGCATCTTTTTCATTTTAAAAATTTTAACTTCGGGGGGACATATGTGGGTTAGTTTCACGGGTATATTATGTGGTGATGTTTGGGCTTCTATTGAACCCATCACCCAAGCAGTGAGCATGGTACCCTGTAGACAGTTTTTCAACCCTTGTTCTCCTCCCCCACTACCCTCTTAAGGAGGTCCCAGTGTCAGTTGTTCCTATGCTTAAACTCATGTGAACCCAGTGTTTAGCTCTCACTATCAGTGGCAGTGCAGTATTTGGCTTTCTATTTTTGTGTTAATTTGCTTAGAATAATGACATCCAGCTGTATCCATGTTGCTGCAAAGGGCATGATTTCACTCTATTTTATGGCTGCATAGTATTCCATGTGTATGAGTATCATGTTTTCTTTATCCAGTCTTTTGGATAACTAGGTTTGCTCTGTGTCTTTGCTTTTGTGAATAGTGCTACAATTCAGCTCTCTCCTGTGGAGAGCTGTTTGGAGATTTCTCAACTAAAAACAGAGATAGCACTCGGCCCAGCAATTCCATTACTGGGTATATACCCAAAGGCAGCATCTTAGCAGACACCAGGGAAGCATAGAATTAGGGTTTTCATTTCACAATGATTTTCACTTTTGCCTTGATGTGAGGGTAATACCAGTCATGAACATAGGTCCCAGGTGTCCAGGATCCATGGCTAGCAGACTAGACCCAGGAAGACTCATGGAGAGAGGCTTCCCTGACATGACCATGATGACTCTAGATTCCATAGACCACATGTGGCAGGTTTCCATTTCTGTCCTTTGGTTGTTAATCCAGTCTGGATCAGCTGATTCATCATCTTAATTTTTCAGTGGAGAAGAAACACTCAGGGTTTTTTTAAATTTACAATAATGATTTAACGGTGGAAAACAGGTTTTGATTTAAGACAATTTAACATTGCTCTTTATCTTTGAGTAGTGGCTTAATGTTTATTCTGTGGTTAGCTATTAATTTCATTCTGTGGTTAGCTATGTAAGCAAAAGTCCCAGTGTACCCAGAGGTTCATTTTATGATTAATTCCGTGTTCCCAGAAGACGAAAACTACAGGTTTTATATTCTCATATACTTCTTATTGATTTTATATTGGAAGGTACAATATACATGAATTATGTTCAGATTTATCCTTTTATAACTTTGTCTTTGGCTTTTTGTGCCATATCCTGTGTTCTTTTCTTGAGGACTAGCTTGTAGAATTGATTCTGTAAACTGTGATCTGGTCATGTTAAATTCCTTGATTGAGAAAGCCCTTACCCAGCCTGGGTTGATTCTGTGTCTGGGTCTTCCTGGGATATGTCCCGCCTCTTACCTCCTTTTGCAGGCTTCACCATGCCAAACAGGGCAAAACAGGGCCATGTGGCTTAGAGACATGGTAAAGGTGAAACAGTGGGGGCTGGGACCATCGATGGGGTAGAAGACCCCAGCAGTGGAGAGTAGGGGAGAGAAACACAGCTTGGCCAAGCGACAGTTTTGGCAATGGAACCAGTATCTGGGCATCTCTTCTCTTTGGGACTTTCAAGGTTTTAAGACATCTGGTGCCATATTACATGCCCAATCTTATTTCTGACAACTCTTTATTTGACTCTTAAATATCTTGCAAACATGCATGTCTTATTCCTGTGGCACTTCGGGTGAAATTAAGCCTTTTACTATTAACAGCTTTTTTTCTTTTGAGTTAGGAGTCTCACTTTGTCACCCAGGCTGGAGTGCAGAGGCACGAATACAACTCACTGCAGCCTCTACCTTCTGGGCTCAGGCGACCCTTCCGCCTCAACCTCCTGAGTAGTTGGGACTACAGGTGCTTGCCACCACGTTCAGCTAATTTTTGATATTTTTTTTTTTTAGAGACTAGGTCTTGCTATGTTTCTCAGGCTGGTCTCAAACACCTGATCTCAAGTGATCCTCCCACCTCGGCCTCCCAAAGTGTGGGATTACAGGCATAAACCACTGTGCCTGGCCTAAATTTATTTTTTTATCTTATAGTTTACCCATATCAGTGAGAACATAAAAAGACTAGGCATTTGCAAGGATACCTGCATAATGAATATTTGTATGCCTTATCCTGAATTATACCCCACATCTTTAAAATAAAAAATTAAAAAAGATTAGGCATTAATTATAAGCTGATTATACAAATAATTTCTTCTTTCTTTGTGGGCTAAGCTGTTGGCTATAGTTTTAGGGACACTGTGGTCTAATTTCAACTATCATGTCACTGAGTTCTTGTGCGATGCCCTTAAAATACCCACATTAAAAATGGCTATATTCAACCTGGGTGGACTTAGAGTCTATAATACTAAGTGATCTTTCACATGTTCTCACTCATAAGCAGACCTTGAACAATTATTGTGACAGTAGCGGGAAACTGTGAGAGTGTGGGGGGTGGGGAGGTGAGACTGGCAGTAGTGGGAAACTGCCTTGGGAAGGGGGGGTACACCTCATCAACAAGGGTACCTGCACAATGAATATTTGTATACCTAACTCTGAATTGTACCCCCCAATTTTAAAATAAAAAAATAGCTATAATCTTGATTGTAAGAAGAGACTGTGATATAAATAATGAATTAATGTTAGTAACATAATAATGCAGCTAGATCACAATGGACAGCTTCATTCCTAGATAAACTATTGACTTTCTTAAAAAAAAAGTTCAGGTATCATTTAGGTAATTTGCAAAAGTAAATTTATTGAAGCATAGGAACAATTAGAGCAAAGTGCCTTTTCAACTTTTTTAAGAGACTTCTAATAAGAAAAGAAGAGAATGCCGGACAATTGGCTAGTCAACTATTTCTGCATGGAAGCTTTGCCCTGAAGTTATCCAGAAAGATGCCTAGGATAATGGCATTTCTTCACTTGGGTACTCCATTCTTTTTCCTTGAGAGAGACTCTTGTTGATCTGGAAACTGGCTACTTAACTTTCACCTCAGAAATACTGCTGACTTGAGATGAGACAACCTTGCCATCCACCACCTCTTCCACAATGGTCTTAGTTACTCTAGTCTTGCTTGGATCTGAAAATCATAGAATCACAAAGTCAGTCTGGAAACGACACCAAAAACCTAGAGCAAGAGAAATTCAATTGCATTGCATTCATTAAATATGTTCTTTCTGGGTAAGATTATGTAAACAACAGAATATGCACTTTTAATTTTTTTTTTTTTTTGAGTGGGGGTCTCATTCTGTCACACAGGCTGGGGTGTAGTGGCATGGTCATGGCTCACCACATCCTCGACCTCCTGGGCTCAAGCGATCCTTCTGCTTCAGTCTCCCAAGTAGCTGGAACTACAGGCATGTGCCACCACACTTGTCTAATTATTATTTTTTTTTAACATTTTTTTGTTGTGATGAAGTCTCACTGTATTGCCCAGGCTGGTCTTGAACTCCTGGACTCAAGCAATCCTCCTGCCTTGGTCTCTCTTTCTCTCTTTTTTTTTCTTTGAGTTGAAGTCTCACTCTGTCGCCCAGGCTGGAGTGTGGTGGCACTCTCACAGCCACTGCAGCCTCGACCTGTTGGGCTCAGGCGATCCTTCTGTCTCAACCTTCCAGGTAACTGGAACCACAGGCATGCACTACCATACCTGGCTAACTTTTTTATTTATTGTAGAGAGGAGGTCTCACCAAGTTGTTCAGACTGGTCCCTGAGCTCAGGCAATTCTCTTGCCTTGGCTTCCCAAAGTGCTGGGATTACAGGCTTGAGCCACCATGCCCGGTCTTGCCTTGGTCTCTCAAAGTACTGGGATTACAAGCGTGAGCCACTGTGCCCCACCATCATATGCACTTTTAAAATGACAAGCAAAGCATGCCTTTACATTTAAATTATAGAATGATCACCAACATTAACAAAATGTCTACCTCTTCCTTGGCCAGAACTGCTTCCAGATCTTGAGTCACCAGATCCCAGATCCCTGGATCCTGTGTTCCTGGACCCTGAGTTTCTAAAATCAAACCCTCCAAAACCAGAACCACTGGAGGAAAAAAAAAAGAATCATGTTTTCCTTTTGTTTGCAAAGATGGGAGAAACCCTCCCAGTCAGGGATTCCTCATGAAGAAGTGCTGAATGTCTTTTGATTGACTGTGTCTGTTACTTTATTACTTTGCAAATACAAGTCCAGTCCAAGTCTTTTCTTTTTTTAAGTTTTTATAAAATGAGTTCACTAAGGCATGCATTTCGGTGGGCCCATGGCTTTCATTACCTCCCCTCTCCATCGAGCAGGTAGCGGTAGGTCTCGATTTCCATCTCCAGGCGTGTCTTGATGTCCAGCAGTTGCTCATACTCTGCATTCTGGCATCCGGTCTCGGCCCGGACCTGGCAGATCTGCTCCTCCAGGGTGCTGATCTGCGTCTGAATTTCACACAGCTGAGCCACGTAGCCGGCTTCTGTGTCAGCCAGGGTCCCTTCCAGGGAGCTTTTCTGAGAGAAAAGACAAATAACAAATTCATGATGAAAATAAGTCGTTGGATGATTTTTTTTCTTTTTTATAGAGATGGAATCTTGCTATGTTGCAGGTTGATCTAGAACTCCTGTGCTCAAGTGATCCTCGGCCTCTCAAAGTGCTGGATTATAGGCATGAGCCACTGCATCCAGCTGGGTGATTAAAAAATATAAAAATACGGTATTGGAAGTGCACATTCACCAAGTTACAACCTATAGTGTTATATGTTGCTTCTTTAATTTTTGTTGGCATTCCTTTTTAAATTCAATCTTTGGGCTGGGTGTGATGGTTCATGCCTGTAATCTCAACATTTTGGGAGGCCGAGGCAGGAGGATTGCTTGAGCCCAGGAGTTCAAGATCAGCCAGGGCCACATAGTGAGACTCCATCTCTATATAAAAGTAATATAAATAAATAAATGTATGAAAACTTCTGAAAAGTGTTGTTAGATTAAAAAAAAATTAAATCTTTGATGTGAAATGGAGTACATTATCTTTAACTTAATGGCTTCATTCTTTCTATAACCACAATACAGTGCTCTTTAACACTGCTTTTTTTAACGTGCCTGGTGAACATCTTGGCAAAGCAAGAAAACTGTGTTGGCTTAACTCCCTGTTGGAGATTTTGGAAAGCAATTAGTGCATACCATGGCCAGCTGGGACTGAAGCTCGATTTCCAGGGCTTGCAGAGTACGTTTCAGTTTTGTGATCTCATTCTTGGCAGAACTGGCGGCCCCCGCATCGGTAGAGATCTGTGCTTGTAGCGATGCACTCTAAATCAAAGTAAAATGCAGTTGTCTTGGTGGGCTGAGGACAGGAGCAGGTGTGGCGTGTGTGTCTGCAGGTACGAGTGCTCCAGCGGCGCTACCTGCTTGTTGAACTGCTCCTCTGCCTCACGGCGGTTCTGCTCTGCCAGTTCCTCGTACTGCACTCTCAGGTCATTCAGTAATTTTGTCAGGTCAGTTCCTGGGGCAGCATTCATTTCTACAGTCACACCCCCTCCAGAACTTCTCTGTATACTCTGCATTTCCTAGCACGAAGAATAAAAGATCATAGTGATGCAAACAGCAGAGGAGTGACTTCCTCAAATGTGCACAGACAACCAAAAATGTGAAACCAGGACAGTGAAGATGGGGAAAAAAAATCAAATTCAGATGTCATATGCTCATTATTGCTATTTTTTGCCTGGTCATAAGGTAAGGGAAGTTCATTGAGATAAAACTGGGTTTGTTTTATCTTTATAGGATGGATATGGGGGAAAATACATATGCCAGAGTGTGGTTCATTGACGTGGAATGTGTCTCTACCTCCTCATGGTTCTTCTTCAGGAAGGCCACCTCCTCAGTGAGACTCTGAATCTGCATATCCAGGTCAGAGCACGCCATGGTCAGGTCATCCAGCACCTTCCGCAGGCCATTGATGTCGGCCTCCACGCTCTGCCGGAGACACAGTTCGTTCTCATACCTGGAAGGGGCAGCAGTAAGGCAATATGGTGAGCCAGCCTGACTGCCTTTCAAAGAATACCTTCCATTCTTAGTATTGAAAAACAGTTTTCACCTCTGGGCATTTTGCTAAATGAAGACCATTAAGTTTTCTCTTGGGAATTTTTCTTTCACACAAAAAAATAAGTCTAATGTTAATTCTAGTCATGTCTAATAATTCTTATAATAAGATTCTCATCCTTAATTTGCCTCTTTCTTACCTTCTTTTGTTTTCTTTTTAGTGGAAGAATGATTTCTAAGGTTTACCCAGGGGATGTGTGTAAATTTAGGTCATGATCTCCTCACATATAGAGTAAACTGATTGAATTTTATTTTTCCTATAACACTTGTTGGTTTTTTTATTTTGAGTTGGGGGTCTCACTCTGTTGCCCAGACTGGAGAGCAGTGGTATGATCATGGTCCACTGCAGCCTCAAACTCCTGGGCTCAGGTGATCCTTCCATCTTAACCTCCCAAGTAGCTGGGACTACAGATAGGCACACCATACCCAGCTAATTTTTTGATTTTTTTTGTAGAGACAAGGTCTCACTATGTTGCCTAGGCTGGTCTCGAACTCCTGGGCTCAAGAAATTCTCCTGTATCGGCCTCTCAAAGTGTTGGGATTACAGGCATGAGCCACTGCGCCCAGTCAACACGTGTTTTCAAGTCTTCATGCTTCTTACTTCAGTCTGAAGTCATCAGAAGCCAGCCTGGCATTGTCAATCTGCAGAACGATCCCAGCATTTTCAATAGTGGCAGCAATGATCTAGAAAAGATGTTAATAGTGAGTGAATCATAAATGAGTTTTCCCTCATGTTGGTATGCCTACCGGTGAGGGTAGATGTCACCTGTGTTGTTAGCTCTTAAAGGAGAACTGCTTTGCAAATTTACTTAGTAATGACCCCTGTATTATTTAGGACTACATCTTTCTGCAAAAAAGTAATAGTTTGTACATTTACTGGGGTAAGCACCGGACACTATTTACAGAATATAGACCTCTGCATATATTTGTTGCCTTGTAAGATTAATCAATTCCATGAGCTCTTTCAGAAAAGCGTGTGGCAGTTGAATTTTCCTTCAAAAAATGTCTTGAAAGATATACTTCCTAGGCATGAGTGGCTAAATATTTTAGATTCTACTACATTCTTATACAATGCTTGCACCACATTTTTGAGGAAGAAAAATAATCCTAAAGACTATTAAATCTAGCAAGACACTAAAATATGTCAACCATCAAAATTAATCATGGAATAATTAGATTAAAATAATATTGACACATTACCATCATTCTTACATATGCGTGTTAATTAGCTGCCTGACATTGTAAAAGTTTTACTCTTTTGTAGAAATACTGAAACTAAGATGCACACAGAAAAGTAACGGGGTTGGATGTCACCTAAAGTACTGTCATAATTAAGACACACCAGGTCTCATTTTGCATATGCAACAAGAAAATATATTTACAAATAATTTCTTGGCTTAAAATTTTCATTATAGAACATGAGCTGAATAAAAGCGAAAGATACGAAAATAATAGAAACTCAGTCACTTATAGTGTCTCACCTGGTTCCTGAGATCTTCAATTACTGAATAGTATTTGCTGTAATCACTTCCAGATCCTTCTCTCGACCCAGGCCCGAATCTGTCATACCACTCCTTGATTTTGTTCTCCAGATCAGTGTTGGCCTCCTCCAGGGCTCGGACCTTGTCCAGGTAATTGGCCAGGCGGTCATTGAGGTTCTGCATGGTTTGCTTTTCACTTCCAGAGAGAAGCCCCCCATGGCCAACACCACCTCCTACCCCGCCGCCGTAGCTGTAGAAGCCTCCACTGGCACCACTGTCGAATCCAGAACCCCGGCCGAATCCAGAGACCCCACCAAAGCCAACCCCAGAACCTGAGGCTCCTCCAAAGCTGCCTCCTACCGAGCAGCTACCAAAGCACCCTCCAAAGCTGCCTCCAAAACCACCGCGAGGCCCCCCACTCAGGCCACCGCTGCCGGCTCCTCCTTGGAAGCCCCCAGCAGAGCCGCCCCCCAGACCACATTTGCTTCCACTGCTGAAGCTGCTCCCACCAGAAGATGACCTGAGCGAGCTGCTGCCTCCAGCCCTGGAGGAGGAGGAGATGAGAGGTGAGCAGGACATGATACTCCTGCAAATGCCGACCTGTCCAGGTGGATAGGAGAGGTGACAGTGAGGAATGCATTCAAGGCTGACTTTTTGGCCCTTATATACACACTTTAAGGGTGTTCCTTTTCTCTGTCACTTCTTAATTCCTGTTACAGTTTTGCCAATCTGTAATTGGATAATTTCTTTTTCATGAACCCACTCTCCTGGCTCTTTCTGAAGCTAGGTCAGAGCCCTGGGGCATTTCCGATAGATTAAAAAAAAAAAAAAAAAAAAAAGAGGTGGAGCAAAGCAAAAAAAATTTCAGAATTTCAGTTTGAATCTTGCAGAGGTTTTGATGACTGGCAACTCTTTTCTGAAAGAGTAGTTCTATTCAATTTGCCTTATGATTTCCCAATTGCAGGGAACAGCCTTGGCTTAATAAGCATAATTAAAATACTTATTAAGATGAAAATAAACATTTCCCATCAAACACAATAGCTTTTTATTTGTATTGCTCTTAGAAGTTGAAATTAGCTTTAACACCAGCATTAGTTTCAGATTTAATTAGGCTTCCTTCTCTTTATTTCAATCAGCATATTTTTGTAAGGTTGTTGAAGTTTGTGATTTTAGGTTATTGCTTTCTTTTTGTATTTTGGAATCAAATTATATGTTTTAACCATTAATAAGGAAAAAAACAAGTAACAATCTTGCATGTAAGCATTATTAGATCTCAGCAACACATTTATTTAAGCAGATAATGTCTAAGAAATATTGGAAGGGTTTTTAGGTGGCTCTTTGTAGTATGTTTTTATTTCTGATTAAATTCTACTCGGATATAATAAGAGCAACTTCCTTCTTTAGAATCAAATCTTAAGAAATGAAGAGAAGATGCTATTTTCTTCTGCTTTTGCTTTATTTATTTTTACTTTTTGAATCCTGAGGACCATCAATTATTTTTTAATCCTGAGTGTTAGCTCACACTCCCAGTGCAGTCCTCCAGAATGTTAGGTCGGGCCCGCTGGGTGGGGGGTGAGTGTCTGGTTTGCGATGCAGTGCCGTCAGAAAGATGCAAAGAATTGCACAGAAGTTAGATTGGAAAATATAGTTTATTTAGAAAGTAAACGAGAGAGAGAGAGAGAGAGAGAGAGAGAGAGAGAGAGAGAGAGAGAGAGAGAGAGAGGAGAGTCACCTCCCCAAAGTAGGGGAGGGGACCAGAGTTTTGGAAACATGGTGGTGACCATGTGTTCAAATAGTTTAGCTAAGAGTGCACGCCAGAGTTTAGTAAAGCAATAGCCACTGGCTGCTTGAGGTTGAATGCTTTTACTCTTTTCCTTTGATGGGGGGAGGTAGTTAAGGTGATTGGGTGGTGGCCTGCTCCACATCATCACGAAGGGACAGGTAAGCACAGGTACTGATGTCAGGTGATGGACAACAGGCCGATGGGTGGGCTAGTTGCATGATTGCTGCCATGTTGATGGGATCTGTCTGTGTCACGAAGGTCATAAAGGGCTGGTTAGGTTAACTTAGGTCTCATGGGTGGAGACAAATACTTGAAATAGAAAAGCTAATTAGTACAACAAGTTGGAGAGTGGGTTTGTAAAATAATTATCACTAGCTACCTCTGAGAAAATGGTTCTGTCCTTGGTTAGTGGTGAGAGGGTAAATGAACTGCTAGAAAAACATGAGATTTAGGCAATGTTAAAATGGTTGCTCATTGGGTATATTAAATCCATGTTATAGCCTTTCACTGAGATATTTATTTAATATATATATATATTTTAGAGACAGGATCTTGCTCTGTTGTCCAGGCTGGAGTACAGTGGCACAATCATAGCTCACTGCAGCCTTGAACTCCTGGACTCAACTGATTTTCCTGCCTCAGCCTCCCAAAGTGCTGTTATTACAGGTATGAACCATCATTCCAGGACCTTCTGTCTTTGTTTTAAAGCTATTTGGAGAAGACGATTTGAACCCATGCTGTTCTGATAACCCATGCTGTTCCAAAGGTCATGTCACAGAAATCTGAAATCTGGTGTTCCCCTCTCCTCCTGTGTACTTTTATGTTTTTCTATTTTTGTTTAAAAAGTGTTTAGAAAAAGAGGGCCTGTACCTACTTCTGATAACATGGTCATTTGATAGATTCTCAAGTCTGGAACCCTCCCTAGTTCATTTTCTGCTTCATGTTTTTTGTCCCTTTGGACTTTAGATTTCTGTTGATCTCTGCTAGTAGTTTCTTTGGTTTAAAAATGTCTTTTTAAAAGCCAAATACTGTCTAATTACAGTAATATGGGACACCTGGAGTAATAAAATTCATGGACGCAGAGTAGCATGGGAGTTGCCAGGGACTAGGGGAGAGGGGCTTAGAATTTTAGTTTTGCAGTATGAAAAGAGTTCTGGAAATTGGTAGCACAACAGTGGGCGTGTATTTAAGACTACCGAACTGGACACTTACCAATGATTAAGATGGCAAGTTTTATGTATATTTTACCACAGTTTAAAAAAGCCTCTATACATTATTTTCAGAAAAATATTTTGTAGCCTCTCCTTAGCTTTATTCTTAAGTAGCTAATGTTTGTTCATTTAAAAGTTTCTTCCTTGTCTAGGCAGTCTCTGTTAAACTCTGTGCATGCCTTAATCTTTATTTTCAGTCATTTGTTATCAACATCTCACCTTTGCTTAATTTTCCCTTAAACTGCCTTTGATGGGAACATGTTATTAAACAACTTATGATTCCCTTCCCTTTGTAGCTCTTTCGATATTGACTTTTATACTCTCCTTGAACTGTTTTCACAGCAGTGTGACGGCGCTGTTCTTTATGCTTAGAGTGACCTCTCCAAGGGGTGCAAAGTATCATACAAACTTTGAAATTATTAAGCTGGGAGGAATTTTCATCACGCCCTTCTAAGGCAGGTAAAAAATGCACCAAGGAGAATGTGTTGGTCATCTGGCCTCACCTGTCCCCATAGCTATGAAACCAAAGAAGTCGAAACACTGATGATTCAATGGTATGCCAATGCAGGAGTTAGAAGGAACAGTCTTGGGCTTTCTCTCATTGAAATTTCTGAAATGTAATCTTTCCATTTGTAAAGATTGACATTTGGCTAAAAGAAGATTTAAGGAAGGGAGTAAGAGCTGAGTGAAATAAATTTGATGAAATGTAGAAATGTAAAAGTCTCGGTGGAAAGAGTTTTATGAGGAAAGAAGGAGACAAGATTAAACTTTGGTTTTTTGCCTGAGGTTTGCAGAGGTTTTCTTTTCTTTTTTCTCCTTTTTTTTCTTTTTGAGTCAGAATCTCACTCTGTTGCTCAGGATGGAGTTCAGTGGCACACTCACGGCCATGGCAGCCTCGACCTTCTGGGCTCAGGCGTTCCTCATCTCAGCCTTCCAGGTAGCTAGAACCACAGGCATGCGCCACCATGCCCCGCTAATTTTTCTTGATTTATTGTAGAGATAAGACCTTGTCATGTTGCCCTGGCTGGTCTCCAACCCATGGGCGCAGGCAATCCTTTCCTCACCTTGGTCTCTCAAAGTGCTGGGATTATAGTGCCCAGCCTGTAGAGGTTTTCTGGTTTTCTTTAGCTGTCATCTGAATTGAGGTTTTTTTTTTTTTTCCATTTTGGCAGTTTTGGGCTATTTAGCTTTGGACTATCTGGACATTTGGGTCTCAGTTGAGGAAGTCTGTAATGACACAGGCATTTTCTCTCACTTCTTACATTTTTTTTTTTGAGTTGGAGTCTCACTCTGTCGCCCAGACTGGAGTACAGTGGCACGCTCCTGGCCACCGCAGCCTCGACCTGCTGGGCTCCAGCGATCCTTCCACCTCAGACTTCCAAGTAGCCAGAATTACAGGTGCGTGCTACCACGCCCTGCTAATTTTTGATTTATTGTAGAGATGAGGTCTCACAGAGTTTCCCAGGCGGGTCTCGAACCCGCGGGCTCAGGCCATCCACTCGCCTCGGCCTCCCAAAGCGCTGTGATGACAGGCCGAGCTACCGAGCCTGGCATTTCTTACTTTTTAGCTTTATTGTTGATAATTGATAATGATGTGTCCATTTCTTCCTTGTTTTTTACATTCAACCTCAAAATTAAATTCTTATGAGGCATTTCTCTGACAGTCTTCAGAGATGACCCAGAGGAAAGGCCTTTAATGAATAAAACAGCCATTGCTGCCTCAAATTCTTTGCCTAACGAGTCTGTGTATAAACTAACATATAAATAAACTCACAGGATTTTATTACTTTCTTTCTGTTGTATCTATGTGACTTTTCCTTTAAATGGTGAGTCTATCAAACACACTAATCTTAATTCTATGATTTGCAAATTGTCTAGAAAGTTGCTGTTTGGCGGATTAAAGTATCTTAATCACATATATAAATACAATTTTATTCTTTTCTGAAGTGTTAGAATTCTTTAGTAAACATTGATCCTCATTATATTAAGACATCATCAAATTTAATATTCACTCTGTTTATTTGAAATAATGACTTGTCAAAGACCACCAATTGGTTTTTGGCACTTCTTCTATCTGTAAAATGAAAACTTCAAGAATCTGGGAGGCTCCAGTGAAACAGGATATTCAGGAGTGCCAGAACCAGTGTCCTGGAATTGTTTAATATATAATAGTTTAAAAGATATGGACAGGTTGGGTGTGGTGACTCATGTTTGTAATCTCAGCACTTTGGGAGGCCAAGGTGGGAGGATTGCTTGAGCCCAGGAGTTCGAGACCAGCCTGGGCAACATAGTGAGACCTCATATCTACAAAAAATAAAAAAAATCCTGACTGTTCACAGTGACTAACATCTGTACTCTCAGCTACTCAGGAGGCTGAGGCAGAAGGATTGACTTGAGCCCAGGAAGTCACAGCTACAGTGAGCTGTGATCATGCCACTGTACTCCAGCCTGGGCAACACAGTGAGACCTTGACTCATAAACAAACAAACAAAGAAATAAAAATTAAAGATATTGACTGCATCTTAGGTGTCTGGGCTCCCAGTTCCATGCTCTGTCTTGAGTTACATGTTATTTTATTTTATCTTATTTTTTTTTCTTTATTTTTATTTTTTTTGAGTCACAGTCTCACTCTGTTGACCAGGCTGGAGTGCACTGGCACACTCACGGCCACTGCAGCCTTGACTCGCTGGGCTCAGGTATTCCTTCCACCTCAGTCTTCCAAGTAGCTGGAACTACAGGCACACACCACCATGCCAAGTTACATGTTGTTTTAAATAGGTTGTGATTAGCAACCTATTTTTACCTGTGAAGAATCATATAAACTATATGAAAACATGAAAAGCCCAAATGGAATAATTTTAGTCAGAGTGGCAGTATTTTAATATTGCTTAGCTTTGTTATGCTTTTTCAACAGCTTACTTCAACTCATCTCATAATCATTGCATAAGAAACAAAACTGGTTTCCAAAACATAGTTACTGATAATTGTCTTGTAACCTCCCAAACGTGCTTTGTACTAATTACCGTTTTATCCAAAGAATTTGTCTTCCAGCCATAAGAGACCAAGTTGACCTAATCTATTGTGATCAGCCCTTCGTGACTGATGTGACACAGACCACCACCTCATCACCATGGCAACAGCTCCTGTGCTATCTTACCCAGAAATGCTTATCCACCCCCACTAAAAGAGAAACTTTAAAATCTTTCGACCTCAAACATTCACTGCCAAATGTTCCTTAAACGTCTGTCCCCTCTCTAATCTTGGAGAGGTGGATACATCCTTCTTCTCTGATCTACTTTTCTGACCTATTCTTTGTGCAATTCTTTGCATTTTTCTGGTGGCACTGGGCTCCCTGACCTAACGCTATACTTTATTATAGAATATGATCTTTGGAGTAAGTACAGAATGATTTGCAAATAGCAGTCATCAACTTTTTCTGTTGGTGAGAAATTAATATAGCACATGTGAGATTAATCTAGTACATGTTTTTAGATTAGTAGGAAATACTGCTAATCTAAATACCAAAAGATATGGCATATTGCTCCTGTTGGATCTTTACAGAATTGAGAACAGAATTTGGAGTGTCTGTCTTCTGTTCATTCCAGAGAATATTCTGTATGCGTTTTTCAAATAAAGGTATAAGATCAGAATGGTTAAGGGAAGTTGCTGGGCCTAGAGTATTTGTTGAATGCTGACAGGCCTTTTGTGACAGTCTGTACAGAAAAAGGATAAATAATCAAAGTTATGTTGTGCGAACAGTCTCTTTGCAATGCCTGACTGATTACAGATAAACATTAAATATTCCTTAAATTACCAAAAGCCAACATGGCCTGATTTGTTTCATGAATGACCTGGGTCATTGATTCCTTTTGTCCTTTACTATGTGTTCTTTTTTTTTTTGAGTTGGAGTCTCACTCTGTCACTCAGACTGGAGTGCAGTGGCCGCTCCTGGCCACCGTAGCCTCGACCTGCTGGCCTCCGGCGAGCCTTCTGCCTCAGCCTTCCGAGTAGCCGGAATTACAGGCGTGTGCTACCACGCCCGGTTGATTTTTTGATTTATTGTAGAGATGAGGTCTCGCCAGGCAGGTCTCGAACCCGTGGGCTCAGGCAATCCACTCACCTCAGCCTCCCAAAGTACTGGGATTACAGGCCGAGTGTTCTGTTTTTTAAATCCTTATTCTCCACCTTCCGGGTTGGGATTCTCAGTGTGTGGTGGTGGTGATGGGGGGTGCTGACTATGAGAGGAGGTGTTGTTTAGGGGAAGGGAGAGGAAAGGTCACATAAGAATCCCCTGGGAACCTCCCTGCAGAGAATCACTGCTTAGATCAGCTTCCTGGTGGTGGCGGCTGTGAGCCTCACTAGGCTCAACTACTTGGAAGAGGAAGATTTCTTTCAATCTTGTATGCCCTGAATGGCTACTCTGTCGGATCCAGAACCACCCAACACTTGACTTCAGCCCTGTGCTATGGTCAGACACAGAAGTCCATCTGCTCTGTGGGCTGTTTCTCTTCCTGTTCTCCTTCCTCTCCTTTCCCATCTTCCTTCTCTGTCACCCTCGTCTATTCTTTCTCTTACTAGTTTCATTTAGGCATATCTGTCTGAAGCCTTCCTCTTCCCCAGCAGTAAGCATCTGCTTGGTCATGACATTTTGCCAACTTTTGTTCAGGGAGAAAATGACTTGGGTTTGTATATGTGTGTGAATGCTTTAAGATCTGTCTCTGTCTGTCTATCTATCTATCTATCTATCTATCTATCTATCTATCTATCTATCTATCATCTACCTATCACTCAGGCTGGAGTGCAGGGGCATGATCACAACAAGCATGGTTCACAGCGGCCTCAACCTCCTGGGCTTAGACAATCCTTTCACCTCAGCATCCCAAGTAGCTGGGACTATAGTTGCATGCCACAGCACCTGGCTAATTTTATATATATATATATTTTTTTATAAAATGAGGTTTTGCTATGTTGCCCAGACTGGTCTTCATCTCTGGGCTCAAGCAATCCGCCCATTTTGGTCTCCCAAAGTGCTAAGGTTATAGGCGTGAGACACCACGCCCAGCCAAGATCTCTTTTACATAATTAAATTTTCTAATTTTCCTAAAGGTCATTAGGTCAGTTCATGGAGATTTAAGAGAATGAATGAAGTACTTTGTCCTCCAGAATCCAAAATCAAGAGAGACTAAAGTATAACACACTCAAAAGCTGGTTCTTTGAGAGATCAGTAAAATAGACAACTTCTTTATGAGCCTGGTTAGGAAATGAGAGAGAGGCCCAAAATATACAAGGTGATAAATGGGAAAGGAGACATAACTGTGAGTACGGAAAATATGAAAAGAATGATAAGAGAACACCATGTAGATGGGGGGGGGCAAAATGGAGTTATCTCCTAAAGGGTGAATTACTTATAATACAGGCTTCCCCACTAGGTAAGTGTTCTGGAAACTCATTGGCATCAGTGTACCAGCTAGTGTTGTGAGAAGCAGCATTCAGCTTCAGTGAAATTTTTTTGGAGATTTTTTTCAATATGTTTTCCCATTTCATGATGGGTGACTTATGAGCACACCTGCCCTCACTACACTGACTGTTCAGCAGTTTTTGACCAAAACTAGCGTGACTCCTGTACCCCACCCTCTCTATTCAGTGGATCTCACCCTAAGCAACTTTTTTTTTTGTTTCCCCAGGTGAAAAAAGTCCTCAAAGGGAAACGTTTTGCTCATGTGGAAGAGGTGAAACCAAAAAACATCAGAAGCACTAAAAGGCATTAAAATTGACGACTTCAAAAACTGTTTTGAGCAGTGGAAAAAGTATCTTGATGGGTGTATTGCATCAATCAGAGAGAACTTTGAAGGTAAGTGTAGTTTAAAGATGTAAAAATACCCAACTTTTTATAAAATTCTGCTTTTTCGGAGGAGTTACTCTTCATAAGTCAATGGCAACACAACTTTTCTTTTTTATTGTTCTTAGTTTCTACCACATCACTTGGTTCTTCTTTTATTTTTCCTTGAAAATAATAAAAGAGAGCATTCATTGTTTATATGGATGGTTTTCCTTGAAAGATTTTTAAATTTTACAAGTACTACATGTTTAACTCAGAAAAAATTAGAAAATGCATGTAAACACGCTCCAGAAATATAAAGATCACCCATATTTCAACTACCCCAAAATAGCCACTGTTAACATTTGACGTATATTGTTTTAGTTTTTTTTAATAAGGCAACTTTTCAGATCAATACATGAACTTGATCCTTCTTAATGGCTGTGTGACAGTCCTTTGATGGACTTTGATGAGCATTTCATAACTTAGCTTATTGATTCTTCCTTGTTGGATATTTTATTATGACTAATATTTCACTGAGAGGAATATACACATATTAATAATTGATTAGGAAAAGATAAATTCCTAGACATGGAGCTGCTGGTTCTAAGGATATGCTTTTGATACCTGTTGCTGAATTGTTCTCTTGAAGCTTTTGCCAATTTACACTCCAGCCAGCAAAGTATTAGTGCCTTTTCCCTATACCCTAGATAAAATGAGTACTGATTATTATTAAACTAATTGGAGCAGTTTTGATGTGGCATCTCATGATTTAATTTTCTTTTCTTCTTGTTGGACATCAAACACTTTTTTTTTTACCCCCTGCGACCTACCCCATCAGATACTTTTTAATGTTCGTTGACCCTTCATAGTTTATGAATTGCTTATGTGTATTGTATATCCATTTCTTATTGACATGGCTATCGCTTACTTAGAGATCTGTATACACTGGGGACATCAGCCCTTGGATGGCCACTTATGACAAGGGAGGTGAAGACCCCAGGTATAATGTGGCATTGCTGAAAATTTGGGCATAAAGTGATTGGCTGTTGGCTTCCATTCTGCACCCAGTCCCCAAGACGGTGGGTTAAGTTCTTGTCTTCTGGGGTGGGGTGGGGAGATGTGGCAGGTGGACAGATGGGTGGGAGTGGTCAGGGCAGGGGATGGGGAATGGGGAGGCTGAGGATGGTCAGGCTAACTAAACAGCCTGCCCATTCCTGGAGCTGCTGCTTTCTTGGAAGTCTGCAAGCCCCCAAATCCTCTTGATTTTAGGCAGATAAGACAGCTGACAGCAGGTGGCGCCAAACCGCAGAGAGGAGAAGGACATTTAGATCAAGCTCCGGCTCTGTGGTCTGACTAGCTGCACACAGGCTTTCCTTGGTTTGTGGATAGGTTTTTTTTTTTTTTTTTTTTTTTTTTAAGGACCAGATTTCATTAAAGTTTAAACTTTTTTCTTTAATTTTTCTTTTTCTCCTTTTACACATTATTTTCTTGATACAAATCTATCCTTTTCTTTCATGCTATTTTTGCTTCTTTTACTTAAAAAAGCCTTCACTATTCCCCAAATACACACATATTATTATTTTCTTCAAATTTAGAGTCTCTAAGAGTTTGCTTTTTTTTAATATTGTAATCTCTGGAATTTATTTTGGTGTGTGTGAGATGAGATTATCCTCACCCCCACCCCTGCTCTCACTCTCTTGGCTAACTAATTATTCCAATAGTCTTTGTTGGGTAATCTACTTTTCCACAACTGGTTTGGAAATGTCATTCTTATAGATAGGTGTGTCTTTTTCTGAAGTGTTGACTCCTGTGTCAGTGGCACATTGCTCTCATTGCTGTAACTTAATATATATATATATTTTTGAGTTGGAGTCTCACTTCGTCGCCCAGGCATGAGTGCAGGGTGGCCACCCTAGCATTACTGGCTGGGCTTAGGTAATCCTTCTGCCTCAGTCTTCCAAAGTGCTAGGATTGCAGGTTGAGCCACTGAGCCCGGCCAATACTGTTATTCTTAACTTGTGTTTCCTGGAAATGGACTCTGAGATGGAGAGATGTGTACAGATGTTCACCAGAGAGTTCTCTTGGGAGATACACCTATAAGGAGGTGGGAGAAGACAGCACAGTGCATAAAGAGAGGCTGGCAGCAAAGCTGTTTTAATGGCAGCTTCAGTTGATCCTTTGGGGAGCTCTGGAGCTGGACTGGGCCTTCATAATTGTTCTAATCTGAGGCAGGGAGGCTGGGCCTTTGTGTTCCCATCAGCCAGTTACTGGCCCATGGACATTCTCCAGGAAGGGGCATAATCTTGGGCAAGCCACTCCATGCTGCCAAGGGCAGTGCCCAGTGAAGACCTGACTTGGAGCTGTCTGCAGCCCACACTCCCGCAGCTGGGGCTGGATGCATCAGCCTGTATCGTCTACCCTGATGTTTTGATATCCGGAGCTCAAGTCATTCCTCATAGTTTTTCTTAGGTTGGTTTTGGTGGCTCATGCCTATAATCCCAGCACTTTGGGAGACTGAGGCCGGAGGATCGCTTGAGCCCAGGAGTTTGAGACCAGCCTAGGCAACATAGCGAGAGCTTGTCTTAACAGAAAATTAAAAAAATTAGCAAGACATGGATGCGTGCACTTGTAGTCCAAGCTATTCAGGAGGCTGAAGCAGAAGGATCACCTTAGACCAGGAGGTGGAGGCTGCAGAGAGCTGTGATCATGCTGTAGTCCACCAGCCTGGACAGTAGAGTGAGACTATGACTCAAAAAATTAAAAAATAGAAATAAAAAACGGGCTGGGCTCGGTGGCTCAGCCTGTAATCCTGCGCTTTTGGGAGGCTGAGGTGAGTGGATTGCCTGAGCCCGCAGGTTCGAGACCCGCCTGGGCAGGTGAGACCTCATCTCTACAATAAATCAAAAAAAATTAGCCGGGCGTGGTAGCGCGCGCCTGTAATTCTGGCTACTCAGAAGGCTGAGGCAGAAGGATCGCCGAAGCCCAGCAGGTCGAGGCTGCAGTGGCCGGAGTGGCCATTGCACTCCAGTCTGGGCGACAGAGTGAGACTCCAACTCAAAAAAAGAAAAAAAAAAGAAAAAAAAAAAGAAATAAAAAACACTTCCTGAGGTCTTCAATTACTGGATAGTATTTGCTGTAATCGCTTCCAGATCCTTCTCTCGACCCAGGCCCGAATCTGTCATATCACTCCTTGATTTTATTCTCCAGATCAGTGATGGCCTCTGCCATGACTCAGACCTTGTCCAGGTACTTGGCCAAGTGGCCGTTGAGGTTCTGCGTATTTTGTTTTTCATCTCCAGAGAAATGGTCCCATCGCCAACACCTTCAGCAACACTGCCGTAGCTGTAGAAGCCTTCACTGGCACTACTGCCAAATCCAGATCCTGCTCCAAATCCAGAACCCCCGTCGAATCCAGAACCCTGGTCGAATTCGGAGACCCCACCAAAGCCAGAATCTCCACCAAAGCCAACTCCAGAGCCTGAGGCTCCTCCCAAGTAGCAACCGAAGCCGCCTCCAAAGCTGCCTCCAAAGCCACCCCGAGCCTCTCCACTCAGGCCACCGCTGCCGGCTTCTTCTCGGCAGCCCCCGGCAGGGCCGCCCCCCAGACCACATCTGCTTCCACTGCTGAAGCTGCTCCCACCAGAAGATGCCCTGAGCGAGCTGCTGCCTCCAGCCCTGGAGCAGGAGGCAGCAGCTGATAGGGTTTGTAGGGTGATGGGAGAGGAGGTTGTAGTTAAAACAACTCATCATATAAACCTCACAAATGGAGCACAGAGTTGCAATGGCCCAAAAAAGCTAACACTCTGCTCTAACAGTGTGCTGTTACTAATTGCTTTACTGCCAATATCTGCTCCCAGCACACATTTCTTCCTCTAGGATGGGGCTTTCAGTCTGCTGGAATCGTCATACCAATTGCAGGGTATTGATTAAGATACACCATGATATTTTAGCCTCTATAGGCTAATACAGAGGCTAGCTTAAAATGTCACAGGAACCCAGAAGATGGAGGGGCTATTGGCAGGAGGGCTGTCAAGGAAGATTTCCTAGCTCTTGTGAGACAGAAATGAAGGACAAGCAGTTTGATAGCAGGTAGGGGTAGGCACAGAGATTTCTAGACACAGGGTCAGTGTGAACAGAACAGGATGCCCTGGGAATGGCCTGGTGCTTTTCAGAGATGAGATGAAGTTTGGAGGTCCACCAGGAGCCAGGCTACCAGGGACCTTTATGTAGTGCGGAAGAATTTGTGTGTTGGAGGAGAGAGAGCCAAGCAGATCCACATGGTGGAGACAACTGCCTATGGAGGCTCAGCTGAAGGGAAGAGACTGGGCCAGGGAGGCATCCGGGAGGCTGTTCCAACAGCCCAGGCCAGACGGGGTTTAGGACACGAGCTAAGAAGATGACAGCGGGACTGGCGAGAAAGGGAGAGAATGAAATAGAGGTGATGGCATGGATAATGGTCTTGTTCACCAAAACTGAATACGAGAGGGTGGGGGATGTAGAGGGCGGGTGTTTGTAAAAGTGAGGCCATAATCTCCTCACAAAAGTTATAGGTTTTTCCAGTTGCTTGGGTCAATACCTTGGTGTTGCTACCATCTCGGTCAGGAGTACTGTAGTAGCCTGCTGGTGCATCTGTCTGCTCTTGACCTTGCCCCAAGCTTCTCTCCTCTCAACACAGCAGAATGAACCAGCGTGAATGCTGGGCACTTCTGCTTAAAGCATTCTAGAAGCTTTTCACCTCATGCAGAACAAAAGCCCAAATCCCCGCTATGCAAGATTCTGCATTATCTGGTCTCCTGTGACCCCCAGTGTCGTCATCTACCTCTCACTCATTCCACACTGCTTCCTCCAGTGCTGTGGGCCCCAGGGTCTTTGTGTTTGCTTTACCTGGAAAGCTCCGTTCTCAGATGCTGGCATGGTTTATCTCACTCACTCTCTTTTTTTTTTTTTGAGTTGGAGTCTCACTCTGTCGCCCAGACTGGAGTGCAGTGGCCGCTCCCGGCCACCGCAGCCTCGACCTGCTGGGCTCCGGCGATCCTTCCGCCTCAGCCTTCCGAGTAGACGGAATTACAGGCATGCACTGCCACGCCCGGCTGATTTTTTGATTTATTGTAGAGATGAGGGATCGCTGCCCAGGCGGGTCTCGAACCCGCGGGCTCAGGCAATCCACTCACCTCAGCCTCCCAAAGGCGTGGGATTACAGGCTGAGCCACCGAGCCCAGCTATCTCACTCACTTTCTTCCGATCTTTGCTCAAGTCCACTTTGGAGTAGCCAAGGGTTTTCCGAGACAATGTTTCTAAAATTCTTCTCCCAGTCTTCTGATAGTTCACATCCTCCGGATGTTTATATCCTTCTTTATATTTTACTTTTTTTCTTTGGCATTTATCACTATTTAACACTATCTTGTCCATTGTCTCCCCCTCATCTTCACTGGAGACACCAGCTTAGGTTTTTTTTTTTTTTTAAAGCTTTAGTTGACTGGGCCTGATGGCTCATGCCTATAATCCCAGGACTTTGGGAGGTGGAGGTGAAAGGATTGCCTGAACCGATGGGTTCGAGACCAGCCTGGGCAACATGGTGAGACCTCATCTCTAATATAAATCAAAAACTTAGTTGAGTGTGGTGGCGCACACCCTGTAGTTCCAACTACTTGGAAGGCTGAGGTGGAAGGATCGTCTGAGCCCAGTACGTCAAGGATGCAGTGACCGTGAACAGCCTGCCTCTGTACTCCAGCCTGGGTGAAAGAGTGAGACTCTGACAGGAAAAAAAAAAAGCTTTCATTGAACGATATTGAGAATTTAGTTTTAAACATTCTGCTTATAATGGCAAAGAGAAGAAAATTTGCAGAGAAAGATGTAAGCTTTACGGGGTCTTTCTGATTTGTTTTGTTTACCACGGAATCCCCAGAACCCAGAAAAGGAACCTGTGCATAGTAGGTACTCAACATATCTTTTTACAAGGAATAAATGAATGAATACTTAAGTGTAAGCTATGTTAGACACAGAGATGTGCTTAAAACATCTTTTAAGAAAGGACTCACTGCACAGCTGTGAGGATTGTTAGCTCCTGCGTGATTCCCCATGCTCTGTTCTTGGAACTGACCCTAACTGATGACTGAGCAAGGCAATAGCCAAAAGCACACCCTTCTTGGGGAGGCCACTAACCAGAGACTGACTAAGAGGGGGGGACAAGGACTTAGCTATTTGTTCAATTATAGGACTTCACTAACCCTTGATATATCACTAGGGTCCATTGGACCCAATTGGATTTTTGAGTGTCTTCTTAAAGCAGTTCCAACTACTTGTAAGGATTGACATATTTATGAGTTATATTCTTTCTTAGAAGTCTTCCAAAGACGATTTACTTATTTTTTTAAAAAGGGAATAAAGTTTATTCTATCTTATAATTACTACATGGGCTCACTGGATCTTTTTGTAAGTCAAAGGCACATTATTTTATATATATATATATAAGTTGGAGTCTCACTCTGTCCCCCAAACTGGAGTGCAGTGGCATGATCAGGTGATCTTGGAAGACTCAGATAATCCTTCTGCCTCAGCCTTCCAAGTAGCTGGAATTACAGGCACGAGCTTTCACTCCCTGCTAATTTTTTGGTTTATTGTAGAGACAAGGACTTGCCAAGTTGCTCAGGGTGGTCTCGAACCTCTGGACTCAGGCAATCCTTTCATCTCTACCTCCCAAAGTGTTGGGAATACAGGCATGAGCCACCGTGCCCGGCTACATTATGATATTTTAATGGCTGTATTTTATCCTTAATCTTGAAACTTTTTATTATTTCATTATCCTAGGAATTATTTCGTCTTTACTCATCAATTATTATTAACTATACTAAAAAAAGACTAAAATGAGAAAATGAAAGAATGATGGAATTGCCTAGAAGGATGATGCAACAATGAAATGAATCATCCCTGTTACCATCAATCTTCTCAATGCATTGCCCAAAGTATCACATCACACATCATGCCATCCCTGGGAGCCTGGACCATCCCATTTTGCTGGAAGAATGTGGAGAGCATCCTTTCATCTTTTATAATATTTGTGACCAAAATTTACTTGATGTGATTTACAAGTACACAGGTGCTAAAGGCAAGTATATATACAAAGGTGATTGGGAGGAAGTAGGTAATGTAGAAATGAAAAAAAAAATGGTGCTTATAAATATAAAAATGAAAATGTTTTGCAATTATGGAGCAAAGAGTGTGGCTCCATAGTTATAATAACTTGTGAGCTATCAAAATTCTCAAACATATTGCATTTTGCTGATGCAGGAAGTGCGGGAAGAACCAGAAGTAATGATGAGCTAGAACTTATTGCAGGTGTATTTGAAATCTGCTATTCATATTTACAAAATGGATGTGTATACCTCCAAAGCCAGGAAATTATAGAATAACAATTTGGGTTTTTTATATTTATGTTTATATAACAATTTCTAATAAATTCATTTATACTATCCTCTTAATCTTCTGTGTATTATTTGTAAAAATCACTTAAATTATAAAAAATAAGGCTGGGATCGGTGGCTCACTCTGTGATCCCAGCACTTTGGGAGGCTGAGGTGAGTGGATTGCCTGGTCTCAGTCATAGGGTCTCAGTCTCCTCATGAGGAAATGTGGCATAGACTGGATAGTCCCTAAGCTGTCTTATGTCTTCAAAGTTCTCCAATAACATGGAATTAATTTTAAAAGTCTTTATTTCTGGTTCATGATAGTAGCTACATTTATTGAGGGCTTGAGGTGAACCAGACACTTTCCACAGTGCATAGACTGGATATTTAGTCATCACAATAACCCTCTGACGTAGGCTTTATTATTATTATACCCATTTTACCGGCGAGGACATCAAGGGACAGAGTAGTTAGATAACTTGCCCAAGAAAACACAGCTAAAAAAGGAGTAGAAATTGTTTTGAATCCAGACAGTTCAGGGCCTGCTCCCTTAACCACTTTCAACATTGCTTTCTCTAACACATAGGTTAGCTATGTGTTTTCTGTTGTTTGATATGTTCATTTGATTTATTAATAAGATGAATTAGAGGAAAAAGCCTAAGCCATGGTACCCTGACCTGCTCCCTGAGGCTGGGACACTCAGCTCTAGTCTGAATCCTCACCGGTGACTGCTTCTGATCACTTTCTCATGCCCTGGACATTGATCACCTGGAATTGTGGAAATAGTTCTATGTACAATCACCAGACCAAGCCTAAGCCTATAAATGGCTCCTGACAGATTTTCTGAGATGTGGATAAGAAAAAAAAATCAACTGGGCATGGTGGTTCATGCCTGTAATCCCAGTGCTTTGGGAGGTGAAGGTGAGAGGATTGCCTGAGCCCAGGGGTTCAAGACCAGCTGGGGCACCTTGGCCAGACCTCGTCTCTATAATAAATCAAAAAATTAGCGGGCATGGTGGTGCATGCCTGTGGTTGCAGCTACTTGGAAGGCTGAGGTGGAAAGGGTCACCTGAGCCCAGCAGGTCAAGGCTGAGGTGGCCTTGAGCATGCCACTGTACTCCAGCTTGGGCGACCGAGTAAGACTCCTACTCAAAAATAAATAAAAAAAGGAAACAGATAAAACCAGGTGTGATCCATTTATCTCATGATTTGACTCACCTTAAACTCCTGAGAGCAGATGCTATTTCTTTTTTCAATTTTTCTGGGGCAGGGCCCGGAGGTCCCTTGCGGCCCGGTGTGTTTGGTTACTGGATGGTGGGCATGGCATTGCAGGCAAGACCAGGGACCGTAGTTGAGGGCATTCAGGGGATGTCAGTCCTATGAGATATTTTGATGTTTCAGTAGCTTGTACCAGAGCCTCTGTAGCCCTTCCTATAACTTTGTACAATTTTTAGAAAGGCACCTCCTTCCCCAGGCACTTGGTTGGGGAGTGGATGTGTGTTGAACATTCCAGTATAGGGCATAGTCTGCCAGAACCTAACAGGCATACTTTGTAATAACAGCTCTGAGTTGGGAGTGAGGAGGAGATTTCAGATCTGAATTTCTGGTGGGGCTGCTGTGGGGTTTCTGCGTTTATCCCTAAGGGGTACACATTGAACAGAAGTGAGCTTCACTGCTTTTTAACATCACCAAGGCAACTGTCATTCTTCGTACGTTTGGTCATGTTACTACAGAATGGTTTCTTGTGACAATACGATCGTGGCTAAAATTTTTGCCTAAATTATCTCAGGAAAACTAGTACATAATCCACCTTCCTCTCCCAATTGATTATCTGATCCTCTTGTACTCTTGAGTATCTATTCTATGCTCAAGAGGAAATCATATCCTCTTGTCTTTTGGATATTTCTTATGCTAGGTGTGGTACAGGGTGGAGTGACCTGAGTTTATTTTGACACTGAAGCATTTCGGCAACTAATTCTTTACATTCCTCTTAGGCCTTAGGTGCAGTTTCGAATTGTTTTTGGTACAAGCCCGAGTCACCATTCATTCACCCAGTCAGCCCTGAGTCTGGCGCTGTGCTATACGCTGAGGATTCAAATATGATAGACATAGAACCTGTTAGGCCGGGCATGGTGGTTCACGCCTGTAATCCCAACACTTTGGAAGGATGAGGTGGGAGGATTGCTTGAGCTCAGGAGTTTGAGACCAGCCTAGACAACATAGCGAGACCTCATCTCTACAAAATATAAAAGAATTAGCCAGGTGTGGTGGTACACACCTGTGGTGCCAGCTACTCGAGAGGCTGAGGTGGAAGGATCACCTGAGTCTAGGAAGAGGAAGCTGCAGTGAGCTGCGATTGTGCCACTGCACTCTAGCCTGGGTGACAGAGTGAAACCCTGACTCAAAAAAAAAAATCGAAAAAAGAAATAGCATCTGCTCTCAGGAGTTTAAGGTGAGTCAAATCATGAGATAAACGGATAAACAGGCAATTACAACACAGAGAGAGGATACTGAGCATGGGTGCTATGGAGTGAGTGCTCTGAGGGGACTCCCTAGGAGAATGAGCAGGATCTGTCACAGCCAGGGCACACTTACACCACATGGCACGCAGGTTGCTGAGAGAGCCTCCTGTTCCCACCCCAGGCTTCCTACCTCCTCCGCACTGCAACTGGAGTGATTTTCCCAGAATCGTGGCGCTTGGGGGTCTGACCCTCCCCTGGGCTTCCTGCTGAGTTTTGAATAAAGTTCTAGAGGCTTCTAGAACCTCATGGGGCCCTCCCTCGTTTTTGCTTGCTCTGCTGCAGTCACTCTGGTAGCACTTCTATTTCTGGACCATGCCAGCCATTTTCCTGCCAGTGCTGGGATCGCTGCAGGAACTGCCCAAAGAGCCTCTCCTGATGGGCTCCTTTACCTCACTAGTGATTCCGCTCAAGCGTCGCCCCCTCTGAGAAGTCCTCAATGACCACCCTAACCGAAGGAGCCACGCTGCCCCTGTATTAATCATGTTTTTTAAAAAAAATTCTGTATGTTATGATGTTTTGACATCTTAAAAAGTTTGCTGGCTGGGTAGAGACTGTCCTCCCTGGGCTAGCCAGTTCTTAGAGGCAGCAGAGGCCTCAGGCAGGAGCATGTCTCTCCCAGGCAAAAAGGCCAATCCTGAGTCTACAGTTCCAGCCATCTCCTTACCTACCTCTCACACATCAAGCCAATATTTCCCTTACCCCAAATTGCCCCAGGGCCAGGTATTAGGCAACTGGAGACCTCCCCATAGACCAAAGCCCGCTGGAATTGTTCAAACTTGCCAGTCTTCAGTTGTTGACTCTGCCCTGCCTTGCCTCTCCCATGGAAACCCCAGTAAGGGCTCTGGCCTAGGCTTTCTGGCCAACACTGGTGCTTCCACAGTGTCCTGGGTGGAGTGATGCACTCCCCTTTCTCTTTAAATGTGTAAGTAATAACAAACTTCTTCCAATGGGGTTGGCCCCTCTGTGTCACTGCTCGGTTGTGCCGCTAAATTAAATCCCAAATATAATCTTAATACGGCCTCCAAGTTACCCCTGTTTACCGTCTTTCAGGCACTTAGCAGCATCCCGCATCCTCTGGTTTCTTCACTTGCCTGAGCCCTGTCTTCCTTCATATACAGACTCCATGAAAGCAGGAGCTAGGTTTTCTGGATTCCCATAGTTCTCCTGTTCTGAGGATTACAGTGGACACTGTATTGGTACTTTTTGACCAACTCAATGAATCAGACGCCACTCATGCCTTTGCGCAAACTGGCCTATCTATATCCCTCTATAAAGATTAAAAGTGAAGATTGGATGGAGTGGCTCATACCTGTCATCCCAGTACTTCGGGAGGCTGAGGCAGGAGGATTACTTGAGGCCAGGAGTTTGAGACCAGCTGGGGCAACATAGAGAGATCCTGTCTCAACCAAAAAAATTTAAAAATTAGCTGGGTGTGGTTGTGAGCCTGTAGTCCCAGTTACTCAGGAGGCCTAGGCTGGAGGATCCCCTGAGCCCAGGATTTCGAGGCTGCTGTGAGCTATGATCATGCCACTGCTCTCCAGCCTGGGTGACAGAGTGAGGCCTTCTTAAAAAAAAAAAAAAGAAAGAAAAGAAAAGAAAAAAAGAAGAGAAAGAAAAAAGAAAGAGAGAAAAAAGGAAAAAGATGTACAAAGAAATGGAAACAGAACTGAGTTGGAATGATTCCACACAAAAAATATTAATATTTGTGAGCCCTCTCCAAGTGGCATGGTGATATGTGTTTTAAAAGAACAAATCAGGGAGGATTGCAGAGATAAGTGAAGAGTATTAAATATCCATTTCAATGCTCTCTTCTCCTTCTGAAACCAGCTCATTTTCCCCATAGAACTGTAGCTTGAGAAACTTACCTTTGCCTTATCTGAGTTTCTTTCATAGAAAACCTATGGTCAGTTTTCCCGGATAGTATACGGGAACTGAGATTTCCAGATCATTACAAATGGATAGTGAGACACACATGCTGCCTGTTGACCAGTTTCTCTTCCTTGATCCTATTTTCCTTCCCTGCTATATAAACTACTAATTTATTTGGGCGTCAGGGGGATGGCAGGGAGAGACAAAACTGGGACTTGTCTCTGGCTCTCTGACTGACATCAACCATAAGTCTTTCTCCCAGGTCGATACTCATTGACTTGGGGACTGGCTTTCTGTGCAGTGAGAAACAGAACATAGGTTGAAGCCTGGGCATTCAGCAACACTGCCTCCTAGACCACCCTATAGCCGGATAGATACATCCACCATTTGGGCAATTTTACTGCTGGTGCAGGTCTGTATGGGTATAACTTTAAGCTCAAATAAGGACAGATGCAATTTTATAAGGTTTGGTCTCCTCATGATGTAAACCTTATTTGTAAGATATCAGTGTAAACGCTCAAAAATCCTCACAATTGCTGTGAGTAAACTCAACAGTGACCCAAGAATGAGGTGGTGACAGTAACCAGAAGGAAGAGTAACAGCTTCACTAGGGAGCCGTGAATGCACACTGGCTACGTTGGATTAGTAGAAGCCCAGGAAATGTCTCCAGAAAGTTGTCTGCTTTCCACAACAAAATAATGATTAAATTTCAAAAATATTTTTGAAAGGAAGTGGTATTATTATTGAATAAAAGCCTTATTATGACTGGGCATGGTGGCTCAAGCCTGTAATCCTAGCACTTTGGGAGGCTGAGGCAAGAGGATTGCCTGAGCCCAGGGGTTCGTGACCAGCCTGGGTAACTTGGTGAGATCTTGTCTCTACAGTAAATCAAAAAATAAGCTGGGCTTCCTAACAAAAAGTAACCCTTAAGTTCCTCTCCCACTGTGGGAGCTTTCTGTCCTCTCAATAAATCCTGCTTTCTAAAAAAAGAAGAAAGCTGGGCATGGTAGCGCACACCTGTAGTTCCAGCTACTTGGAAGGCTGAGATGGAAGGATCACCTGAGCCCAGCAGGTCAATGTTGGGGTGGCCATGCCACTGCACTCCAGCCTGGGCAATGGAGTAAGACTCCAACTCAAAAAAAAAAAAGAAAAAAGAAAAAAAGAACCTTATTGCTGAGAAAATTATTATTATTATTATTATTTTGAGTTGGGGAGCTCACAGTCACCCAGACTGCAGTACAGTAGCATGGGCATGGCTTACCAAAGCCTCGATCTCCTGGGCTCAGGCAATCCTCCCTCCTTATCTTCCTGAGTAGCTGGGACTACAGGTGTGTACCACCATGTCTGGCTAATTTTCTTATTTCTGTAGAGATGAAGTCTCACTCTGCCACCCAGGTTGGATTGCAGTGGCATAAATGTGGCTCACTGCAGCCTCAACTTTCTGGAGTAGCTGGGACTACAGGTGCGCACCACCATGCATGGCTAATTTTTTGACTTTTGTAGAGACAAGGTCTCACTCTGCTGTCCCGGCTGGAGTGCAGTGGCGCACAACCACGGCTCATTGCAACCTTGACCTCCCGAGCTCAGGTGATCCTCCCATCTCAACCTTCCAAGTAGCTGGAACTGCAGGTGCATGCCACCACGCCTGGCACTGAGAAAATTATTGATTACTGTTATTGAATGAATGGGAACAGTGGTATAGAACCCAAGGGGCATAAAATCAACAAAGTATCTTCCATTTGACGGGGAATGTCTTTTGCACACATTTATCGCGCACGCATTATTTGTTCTGGGAACTCATAATACTCTTTCTTTACTTACATGCACTCTGCTATCTCTGGGGTGCCTCTGACCCTCTTTTTGAATTCATCTCCATCTGCATCCTTCTCCACTTCTCAGTATATTCCTGACCTCTGGTCTTCACTGTCTGAAGTTTTCTTCATTCTCATCTGCTTTCAGGGTCTCGGAAGTCACCCTTTTCTTGGGGAATCTGAAACCTCTCCTCCTGCTTGACTACTTTCTCCTCCTGTCAGGAGATTAATCTTCACCTTCATGCCCATGTTCCAAGCTAAATTCATCGCTTTTCCACTCCACAGACATCCCTTTCAGCTTGCAACTTCTCTAAACAGCATTGTTATTTTCTAGTTATTGACTAGAATCTTGACATCGTTTTTGGCATCTGTTTAAAAAGTTTTTATTGTATAGTATCTTACATGAAAAGGTTTATAATTTGTCTATGGAGTTTAAATAATAATAATAACACATACATACAGCATCTTAGAAACCCTGTTATTTCTTCCCGACAACATCTCCTCTGTTACTGCCCAGATCAGCGGTCCCCAACTTTTTGGCATCAGGGACCGATTTTGTAGAAGACAAGTTTTCCACAGACTGGTGGGAGGGGTGGGTATTGTCAGGCATTAGATTCTCATAAGGAGCGTGTAACCTAGATTCCTCGCACTCGCAGTTCACAATGGAGTTTCAGTTGCTATGAGAATTGCTGCCACTGATCTGATGACAGAAGATAGAGCACCCCTCACCCACTGGTTGCTTCCTGCTGTGTGGCCTGGTTCCTAACAGGTCATGGAAAGGTACCGGTCCATGCCCTGGGAGTTGGGGACCCCTGATCCAGATATTGTCACTATCCTAAGTGTTCTTTATTACCTACTGTGACATAGTAAGAAATATAAATTTGGATTTTGTCCCTAGTTCTGGTACAGAGCTCCTAAAACCCTTGTGTTTCCTGAGTGATGAGGTGATGGGAGTATTTTTTGTTCTCCTGACACAGAGGTCCTAAATCCTTTGAAATTTCCTGGGTGATAGGAGCGTCTTTGGTTCTAATGCGCCCTTAGATAACTTCAGGGTAGGGCTGGCTTCCAGGTAGACCAAGCCTTGAGTCAAAGCCTAGAATTTTCAGCTTCCTCCCTCCCCTATTCTTTAGGGAGGGGATCAGGATTGGAGTCTGAGTTAATAATTGATCATGCCTACTCAATGAAACCCCCATCAAAACCCCTAAATGAGGGATTCAGAGAGCTTCTGATTTCGTGAACACATTGAGGTGCTGATTGATAGCTAGTATTTGACTTGCTTCTGGTTTTTTCACTATTATGAACAAAGTTGCTATGACCATTCTTGGGCATGTCACCTGTGCACGTGTGTAAGGGTCTTTCCAAGTTCTAAGCCTACTGAGTCTGTTCGAGCTGTTATAACAAAATACCATACACTAGGTGACTTATAAACAACAGAGATTTATTTCTTGCGGTTCCAGAGGCTAGAAAGTCCAAGATCAAAGTGCTGGCAAATTCTGTGTCTTGTGAGGGCCTACTTCCTGGTTCACAGGTGGCACCATCTGTGCCACGTGAGGTCTTTGTAGGTGTGTAGATCTATGAATTGTGACAAACATATATAGTTGTGTAAGGATTTACATCGGAAGCATCATTCTAGCAAATGAGGGAAGATTTGATGATTGGTGGGGAAGACTGGTGTAGGCTACTTTAGCATTTTGAAAATTACAAGATATTTTGTCTAAGTGGAATTTTCTCTTAGATTGTAACATTTTTGATTCATATAATCCAATGGAGGACACGATAAGGCATTTTGGTTCTCATGGTCTCTGGCTAAGATTGTATCAAAAGACAATAAAGGTAATTCAGGGATAATTACAGTGCTTTTAAAGGTCTCTATCACCTTTTCTGTTTAGTATTTCACGTGGAGACTGAAACAAATTTTTATGAATAAATTGCAATACAGACGATCAATCTGTAGAAAATTGAAGGTCAAGTGTCTAGAGGTAATATCTGATCTGAGGAAATCATGTTTTTAGTTAATGTAGCTCCTTTTATTAGGGACGAATTCATTGGTCAAGAGAGTTATGTTCATTGGCTGTAACTTTGTAAGTGCATGATTCCACTAACATAACTTGGAATTTACACTAGAAGTTTTGCTTTAACTTCTCTTACATTTGGAATATTGTTTAAATATATAGCCAAAAGGAAAATGAGATTTGAAAATTAATCATTATAAATATTAAGTATTAAAAAATAAGAATTAGCATGTATTGAGTACTTATCCCATAAATGTACTTTACAATAACATATTTGTTTAATCTTTTTTAATTAATCAATATTTTTTATTATGGTTTTGTGGGGTACAGTTAAGGGTTAGGTGTACAATTACGTTTCATTCAGGCACCCTGTTGATAAGAGGTGTTTTCCCATCCCCAGACAGATATTTGCTACTGTTAATCCCATCCGCCTCCCCCCCCATAGTTTCCCAGTACCGTCAGTCATTTTCTTATAGTATTACATTGGATGTTCAAGGTCCATTATATGAGTGAGAACATGTGATACTCGGATCTTTGTTTCTGTGAGAGGTCACTCAGTATTATAGACTCTAGTTCCATCCAGGTTGCTACGAAATTCATGATTTTGTTCTTTTTTATGGCTGTGTAGAATTCCATCGTGTATATGTACCACATTTTTTTAATCCAGTCCTCTTTTGATGGGCAGCATGGTTGTTTCCAGGTTCTTGCTATTGTGAACAATGCTGCGACAAACATACTTGTGCAGGTATCTTTTTTATAGGGTGATTTGAGTTCCTCAGGGTATATTCCCAGTAGGGGGATTGCAGGGTCATATGGAAGGTCGATTTTTAGAGCTTTTAGGAATCGCCACACTGCTTTCCACAGAGGTTGCACTAGTTTACACTCCCACCAACAGTGTAGAAGTGTTCCCTTTTCACCACACCCTCTCCAGCAGCTGTTATTTTTTTAGTTGTTGATAACTGTCATTCTGACTGGAGTTACGTGGTATCTCAGTGTGGTTTTGATTTGCATCTCCCTGATGATTAGTGAGGTTGAGCATTTCTTCATGTGTTTGTTGGCTGCTCGGATGTCTTCTTTTGTTAAGAGTCTGTTTATATCTTTTGCCCATTTTATAATGGGGTTGTTTGTTTTCTTCTTTTCAGTACATTTCAGTTCCTTGTAGATCCAGGATGTTAAGCCTTTGTCAGACCTGGTGTTGGCAAATACTTTTTCCCAGTCTGTAGGCTGTCTCCCTGCTCTCTTGATGGTTTCTTTGGCTTTGCAGAAGCTTGTCAGTTTAATAAGGTCCCACTTGTCTATCTTCTCTCTTATGACCTGTGGGTCTCGGGTTTTGTACAGGAATTGGATGCCAGTTCTGATTTCCATGAGGGTATTTCCTTCCTTTTCTAAGGTTCTTATGGTTTGAGGTTTTACATTTAAGTCTCTGATCCATTTGGAGTTAACCTTTGTGCATGGGGATTGTTTAATCTTTACAATAACCATTAGAAAGAAGTACTTTTATTATCCCAATTTACAGCTAAAGAACCTGAACTTTATACACTTTCTCTATCATGAAAAGGAATAGGATTCTTATTATGTCAAAATATGGCAGATTGGGGGTTTAAGTGGAAGTATGTTTATTTCTTCTGAATTGTTTCATTTTGAACTGTTGAGAAAAGCCTCATGAAAATCTAGGGGGCATCTTTTTTTAAAAAAATGTTTATGTAAATTAAAAGCTGTAAGGTATTCATAGAACTGTACCACAGACACGAACATTTTAAAGATAAGACAACACCACCAGCAATAACTTGCTAAAGGAAGTTTATTGAATACAGAGAATGGACAACAGAATTCTGTTCGGGAATCAGATGAGTTGTCATATTTGTATGTGACACTCTTCTGGATGAATGGGGAGATACTGTTATTGATTGCCCAGAAAAAGAAATTAACAGAAAGACAACAGGACAGATATTTTTCTTAGACATGCTCATTTTTCTGGATAGATGTATAATGCCTTTTCTTCTCTAATGGTATTTGGCATTTGTTCTCTGTTGTGTCTCACATTAATTGCTTTGAGATTTCTCCTCCAGGGAGTGGAGCCTAGTGGTAAGTATTTTGCTGCGTTGATCTACCTCCTCAAGAACTTTCTTTATCACTATGGCTTTGGCTGAATCTGAAAATTAAAAATTAAACGGAGCTTTTAGAGAATTTTAAAAAAGATGAATAAGAAATTATATCAGTTAAAGGAATACAAGATTTTTATGTGGCATGAACTATGCAGTAAGCACAGATACTTAGACTCTTTTTTGGTGAATTTTGATGGCTTGGTTGGGTAAAAACATGGTGACATGTTACTTTGTTTAAAATGAGCATACATCACTAAAGTTAGACAACTAGCACATACTGATATCTACCACAAATCTTTATTATATCTATTTTATTATAATCTATTCTTACTAATCCATGGTAATATAAAAACAATCAAGTTGTGCATTGAAATGAAATAGAGGCTGGGCCCGCTGACTAACACCTGCAATCCCAGTACTTTGGGTGACCAGGTGGGAGGATTGCTCGAGCCCAGGAGTTCAATACCTGCCTAGGCAACATAGCAAGACCTCGTCTACACAAAAAATAAAAAAAAATTAGCCAGGAGTGGTGGTGCATGCCTGTAGGCCCTGCTACTTGAAAGGCTGAGGTGGAAGGATTGTTTGAGCCCAGGATGTTGAGGCTGTGTCAAGCTGTGATCATGCCACTACACTCCAGTCTGGGTGGTAGAATGAGACTCTGACTGAAAAAAGAAAGGAAGGAAGGAAGGAAGAAAGGAAGGAAAGAAGGAAGGAAGAAACAGTCTAGCATAACAACAGAATTTTATTTTAATTACCTTTGACTTGATTTCCTATGTTTGCAGATCCACAATCTTTAGACTTGTAACCTCCAGACTTACAAGTCCTGTGAAAGTATCACAGAAGAGAGTGATTTAGAGAGAGCCCCTTCAATTCTAGGTTCACCACTGGGTTTTCTTCAGCTCTTTATTAAGAACATATTCAATGGGTGACACTGTTGAAACAACTCTGCTTCAGCATGAAGAAGTATTATTTTTAATTTCCTCACCTGAGACACAGGACTTGTTGCTAATTTGTACCTTGGCAGTCGAATGCCTACTAGGTCAATCATTTAGCATGTGTGATAATACACGGAGCCAAATTAGTTGAGGCTCACTTTCTAGGGATCTAAGTTGCAAGCAGCTTTCAGCCCATTGCACGTTCCCTGTAAGTTATTCTACCTACCCGTCGTCTCCTCCTATAAGGAGGCAGTAGGTTTTGATCTCCTTTTCCAGGTGGGACTTGATGTTCAGGAGCTGTTCATACTCGAGCTTCTGGCCCTCGGTCTCGGTCCTGACCTGGTGCAGCTGCTCCTCCAGGGCCCCGATCTGAGCCTGGATCTGCGCCAGCTGGGCACAGTAGTTACCTTCGGTCTCCGTCAGGGAGCACTCCAGGGAGTGTTTCTGTCAGGAAGCAAGAAAGAGAGCCTGAGACAGAGGTATGGCTGTGCACACATATCTCTGATACGTGATTCTCTCTCTGATACGTGATTCCCTCCTGTCATTAACCTGACCTATCGTTGTTTTAGAGTTCACATTGACACACAGTGAAGATGACTCATGACATTGCTTGATGATGAGCAAATCCTTCTTTTTCTGGTAGGATCGCTCCGAAGACATTGGTGTTGCTCTTTTAACTGTTATCTATACAATCCTACTGTTTTCTTACGTTTTAAGATAATTATAAAAATGTATGTGGATATATATACAGAAGGTGCTAAAAATGTATACACATTTTAAGAAAGGAAATAACTGTATTAAATTGTAATACTCCTTGTAATCCCAGTGCTTTGGGAGGCTGAGGTGAGAGGATTGCCTGAGCTCAGGGATTCAAGACCAGCCTGGGCAACTTGGTGAGACCACGTCTCTACAATAAATAAAAAATTAGCTGGGCGTGGTGGCGTTCAGCTACTTAGAAGGCTGAGGTGAAGGGATCGCCTGAGCCCAGCAGGTTGAGGCTGTGGTGGCCGTGAGCATGCCACTGCACTCCAGCCTGGGTGACAGAATGAGACTCCAACTCAAAAAAACTCAAAAACTGCAATACTCAATATATACCGATAACAAAAGATGAATGCCATCTTTTGAGCAAACATCACACTACATATTGCTTCTGTAATTCAACACAACTTCAAAAAAGAAAAACATAGATAACCACGCTTAAAATGTGTATACATTTTTTTGGCACCCCCGGTCTATAGCTGAAACTGTTAAGGTCTGTAAAGCCAGTTGGCACATGTCTGATATGATCACCTAGGAGATGGTTTCTCACCGTGGCCAGGAGAGACTGAAGTTCAATTTCTAGGGTTTGAAGGGTACGCTTCATTTCGGTCAGCTCATTCCGGGCCGAGGTCGTGGCTCCGACGTCCTCAGAGATCTGCTGCTGCAGCGAAGCACTCTGAAACCACGCAGGCGAGGAAGCAAAATCTTAGTTCTGTGAATATCACTAAAAAAGCAGAGGGGTTGTTTTCTGGGTGAGAGTCACCTTCTCATTGAACCAGGCCTCGGCATCCTTGCGATTCTTCTCGGCGAGGGCCTCGTACTCAGCTCGCATGTTGTTCAGCAGGATGGTGAGGTCCACCCCGGGAGCTGCGTTCATTTCCACATTGACATTGCCTCCAGCCGCACACTGCAGGGCCTTCATTTCCTGGAGGTGCGAAAGTGTTCTGCTAAGCAGTGCAGGAGTCCACAGGAGTCTAGAAGCTTAGTTTTAGAAGGTCTCTTGGCCTTCTGGTTTCCCCCTCCCAGGCTGTGCAGTGACCCCCGACCCCCATATTTTATGTTTCCTGTACAGTTGTTGACAACTCTCAAAGATGGTGAGCTCACTACCTCATGTACTGGCCTGTTTCTTTCTGGAAGAGTTTGGATTGTTCCAGATCTCTTCATTTGGTGAGCCAAGCTCTTGCTCCTGTAACTTCAACTCATCGATTTTAGTTCTACTACCCAGAGGAAATCTTAATTCCTTTTCCAAATGAAAGTTTTTAAAATAGGAATTGTCCTCTGTCTCTTATTCTATTTATTCATGGTGTAAAAGTCTCAACCTTTGTGGAATGGTATTCATTCCACTAGAGGCCAGCTTTGATGCAGACAGCATGAACATGGTTGAAGGGCGAAGTTCAAATAATTGAAATGATTATAAATCAATAAATGTGTGTGTGTGTGTGTGTGTGTGTGTGTGTGTGTATGTGTGTATGTATGCGTGCATGGGCCCTCCAGGGAAGAACACTATCCTCAAAGAATCTCAGCTGTCTAGTAACTTACACAGGGACCTTATAGCATCATGTCAGACTTTGAAGTCCCAGAAATTTCGATGTGAATTCTGGTTCTGTCCTGTAGTGATTGGATGAATTTGGGAAAGTTGCTCAACCTCTTTAAGTTTCAGTTTACTTATCAGAAAATCAAAGATAATTAAAAACCCTTCTCTGTGTTGTTGAAAGAAATGAAAGAACTAATAATAATAACAAGACAGTAATTCTGCTCGGCACATAAATGCTAAACAAATGCTGGTTATTATGATTATTATCATCATGGACACTGGAATCTCTTTTGGAATCAAAGTCTACACATTATTCCCTCTGAGCCGTGTGCTGTTAGAACACAGCGAGTTGGTTCTAAGATTGAGAATGGCAGACATCACTGCAAAGGCCGTGTAGATTGGAATATCACAGATGAGCTGATGTCTCTGCTGCAGAAACCCTCTCCCCACCCACGGATGAGCCTTAATGATGGTAACTGAGACTTCCTCTCCTCCCTGCAACAAATCCCTCAGGCGATTCTAGCATTCTTTCCTCCCTGACAGACCCCATACTTTCTCTACCTCCACAAGTAGTTTTTATTTGAGGCTTTAGCGACAAGTTCCCCAGTTCAAGCAGAAAAGGAAAAATATATACAAATATATGGGTCTGCCTGGAACTGAGGCATTATAAAAATCAATTACTCTAAATTCATCCAAAATTTAGTAGATACTGTGGGCTGATCCATACAGCCAAATAAATGCTATTCGAGTAGTTGTATTTATAAGACAGCCAGACTTCTTACTAACCAAATAGTGTTCTTAGCTCGATCTCCTGTTTTAAGCATTTGGCTTGACTGTGGAAGCCTTTTTGTGTTTAAAAACATCAAATTTATTGTCAAAGGTTAAAGATTTTTTTTTTCTCTTTTACAAAACAGTGGCTCTGAAGTCAATTCAAAGATGTAATGGCCACAATATCCAATTTTCCAACAGTGACCACTTTGGAAGTATACAGTTTGCTTGGAAGTGTAAATTCTGATATACTAGTTTAATTTCAGTATCATTATTTTTATAGCTATACCTCATAAGAATATGTATTAATGTTGTATATGCTTAATGTAGGCATGAAGTAATGTTTTAGTGTTTTAACTCTGCCACTGTTATATAGTAATTTAGATCAGGATGTTTTCAAAGTATATTTATTTTACCTAATTAGATGTAATCTCCTAAGTGGACCATTTTAATTTAGCTAATAATTATCTAGCCAAGCACTGTTCTTACAGCCCTGATTGTTCTGGAAAACATGATTCTTTTTTTTTCCCATGGGAAACTGGATGAGAGAACAAGGGTGAATCTGTACAAAAATATGACAATTGTAAAGACAACTCAGCCCTCATGCCTTCTGACAATGTCTTCAGCCCCAACTTCTCATATAAGAGATTAAGTGTATTATCTCCTGTCAGATGGACAGTGTCTGCAAGCTACAGCAAAATATAGATGGTCACTTCTTACCTCTTTATGGTTCTTTTTGAGGTAAGTCATCTCTTCACTCAGAGTTTCAAACTGAATCTCCAGGTCTGTTCTGGACAGGGTTATTTCATCCAAAACTCTGCGCAACCCATTGACATCAGCCTCTACGCTCTGGTGAAGAGCCAGCTCGTTTTCATACCTTAAAGAGTGTTATTGATTTTCTGATTTGTCACCTGGCTGGAGACAAAGTCACTAACCAATGATAAATGCTAGAACTCTGGGATTTTGAAGATATGATCACAAAAGACATTTTTAAAGTTCGTTGTGTAACAATAATTATTATTTTGAGGAGTTTCACACAAAAAGAACTAGAGCATCGGGCACTAGTTTGATAGCATTTCACACCTTATATCTAATAACCAAAGCATAAAAAAGTAATGACATTCTATTTGTATTGAATCCAGGTGTCTTACAGTGTTGGCATAAGAGCTGATAACATTTAGAGGACAGATTGAAAATAAATGTGACCGAATGCTTTGCATTAATTGCCATTAATACTTTTCACTCTGGGAGTCTACTTACTTGAGTCTGAAGTCATCGGCTGTGAGCCTGGCATTGTCAATTTGCAGGACAGCATTAGCATTGCTGGTGGTGGAAGTGATGACCTAGAAAGAAGGAGTTTGACTTTTTAAAGGCAACTGACTACAACTGGTGAGAAACCAAAAGTGTCTTTTTTTTAAAAAATCAGGAAATGGAAATAATCAAAACTAATATAGTTACTAAGGAGTCAGTGACATTTTTATCATGAAGTTCACCAGCAGAATCTACTTAATGCTTATTTCCAATGCTATTGGAATTCCCTTTAAGAAATCACAAGTAGGAATGATACATGTTTTTAGAATTTAGTAAAGAAAGGAAAAGAAAATTTGCACATAAAAGTACATAAAGGTACTTTATGCGCAGTATAATTTCTTACCTTGTTTTTGAGATCATCGATTATTGGGAAGTATCTGCTGTAGTCATGATCAAGACCACGGCAAGAGCCAGGCCCAAATTTCTCGTACCAGCCCTTGATCTTCTGCTCCAGGTCTGTGTTTGCTTCCTCCAGGGCACGCACGTTCTCCAGGTAGGACGCCAGGCGGTCGTTGAGGTTCTGCATGGTCACCTTCTCATTGCCAGAAAGGAGGCCCCCCTCATTTAAGGTAAAGCCCGCACAGGAGTTGCCTCCCCCTGTGTTTCCTCCAGAAGAGCTGCCACCGAAGGCACAAGAGAAGCCACTTCCAATCCCAGGAAAGCTGCAAGCATTTCCAGCCCCAAAGCTGGCGCCCCCACCAGAGAGCCTGAGCGATCCTGTGGTGGGACGGGGACAGGACCTCCTGGAGGCACTAGACAGTCGGAGAGACATGATGTCAGTACAGGCACGTTGCAGAACTGTGTTCGCGAAAGCCAGAATGGAGTGCCTTCTTGCCTCGACTGTTTTGTTTGCCTTTTTATAGACACTTCCCAAGTGTGTTCTGGATGAAATTCTGCCTACATACAGTAAAACATGGCTTGCCAGCCTCAGCAGGTTGGCATAATTGGATGATTTTTCCTAATTAGTAACTAACTTTGCTGGGATCATTCTGTAGGAGGGCGGTTGCCTTCAGGTTGGTGGTTATCTGAGAAATGGGTCTGGGTGGAGTAAGTCGGGCTCATGGTTACATTTTACCATTTTGAGTGAGTCATTCTTCACTTCCATCCTGAGAAGATAAACCTCATCGGCCCATTACAGAATAAAAATTTGGCGTCATGGTTTTGGGCTATTAAGCCAAAACATTTTCTGCTTTTATTTTTACAACTTTTTTTCCACATAAGTAGAGAATAGAACCATAATCATTATTTTCTGTCTGGTCCTTCAATCACCAGGTTTTTGTTTTTAAATTCCTCTTGCCACTGTTTCTGATGGGACATTAACTTCCATTCCAGCTGACCAGTGCATTGCATTTTGTTGACACTCATGACTGGGGATAGTTGTCTTCTTGTACTTATTTTGGTAATTAGGAGCACACCCCTAATTGCTGTTATGTTTTGTGGGAATTTGAAAGGCCAATTAACTTTATTTCCTGACACTGCAAAACTTGAAGCAAACCTGGAAGGAACTATTTTTCTGTTTTTTACTTCACTGTGGTTTAGCTCAGGTGAAAGCCATCAGTAAGGTATGCACTGGGTACATGTATTTATTGAAAATCCTAAATATTATGGAAATTTAAAAAATTGATCAATAAAATTGTCAAATACATTGCATTTATGGTGTACAACAAGATATTTTGATATATATATGTGTTATGGCTAAATCGAGCTAATTAACATATTCACTGCTCTTTGTGGTGAGAACTCTAAAATCTACTTTCATATTAACTATAGTCACCATATTGTACAATAGACATCCTGAATGTAGTCCTGTTGTCTGAATGAAATTTTGTATCCTTTGACCAACTTCTCCCCAGTGTATTTCCCTGATGATTAGTGATGTTGAGCACATTTAAAAAAAAATATACTTGTTGGCTATTTCTATGTCTTTTGAGAAATGTCTTTTAAATCACATTGTTTTCTTGTTATTGAGTTGTTTGGATTTCTTATATATTTTGAATGTTAACCCTTTATCAGTTGTGTGGTTCATAGTATTTCATCCAACAGATTCACCCATGTTTCATTCAGCAGGTTCATTCATGATGCCACAAATGACAGAATGTTCTTATTTTTTAAAGACGCAATAAAATTCTATTATGTATATATGCCACATTTTCTTTATTTATTTATCTGTTGATGAACACTTAGATAGACTTTCTATCTTGGTTATTGTGAATAATGCTCCAATGAACACAAGAGTACAGATATTCTTTGACATACTGATTTCATTTCCTTTAGATACTCAGCAGTGAGATTGCTGGGTCATGTGGTAGTTCTATATTTGATTTTTTAAAAGACTCTCCATACTGTTTTCTTTTTTCCATAATGGCGATACTAATTGACATTCCCATCAACAGTGTACAATGGTTCCCTTTCTCCACATCCTCACTAGGGCTTGTTATCTCTTGCCATTTTCCTAATAACCATTCTAACAGGTGTGAGACAATATCTCTTTGTGGTTTTCATTTGCATTTCATTGATGATTAGTAATGTTGAGCATTCTTTCATAAACCTGTTAGCCATTTACTTGTCTTCTTTTGAGAAATATCTTTTAAATTGGGTTATTTGTTTTTTTCTCTTATTGAGTTTAGGTCCCTATATATTTTGGATATTAACGCTTCACAATATTTACTCCTAATCTGTCAGTTGTCTCTTCACTCTATTATTTCCTTTGTTGTGCAGAAGTCCTTTAGCTTAATGTAATCCCATTTGTCTATTTTTGCTTTTGTTGCCTCTTTTGGGGGTCAAATATATATATTAAAAAATTTGAGCCAGGCTCGGTGGCTCAGCCTGTAATCCCGTGCCTTCGGGAGGCTGAGGTGAGTGGATTGCCTGGGCCCGCGGGTTCGAGACCCGCCTGGGCAGCGAGACCTCATCTCTACAATAAATCAAAAATCAGCCAGGCGTGGTAGCGCGCGCTTATAATTCCGGCTACTCTGGAAGGCTGAGGTGGAAGGAACACCGGAGCCCAGCGAGTCGAGGCTGCAGTGGCCGGAAGCAGCCACTGCACTCCAGTCTGGGCAACAGAGTGAGACTCCACTCAAAAAAAAAAAAAAAAAATGTCCAGAACAAGGTCAAGAAAATTTCCCCCTATGTTTTCTTCTAGCAGTTTTACTATATTTCAGGTATTATGCTTAAGTTTTTAGTACATTTTGAGTGGACTTTTATATATGGAGTGAGTTTAGAATCCAATTTCATTCTTCCACATGTGGATATCTAGTTTTCCCAACACCATTTTCTAAAGAGACTGTCCTTTACCCATTGTGTGTTATTGTCACCTTTTTCTGGGGAAAATCAATTGAGTTTAAATGCATGGATTTATTTCTGGGCTCTTTATTCTGTTCCACTGGTCTATATATTGAATTTTGTGCCAGTATCACGACGTTTTGATTACTATAGATTTGTAGTCAATTTTGAGATCAGATATTATAATGCCTCTAATTATTCTTTTTGCCCATGGTTTCTTTGACTATTTGGGGTCTTTAATGGTCCTATATAAATTTTAGAATTGTTTTTTATATTTCTATGAAAAATGTCATTGGAATTTTGATAGGGATTGCATTGAATCTGTAGATCACTATGGGTAGGATGAATATTTTAACAATATTAATTTTTTCAGTCTACTGACATGGCATATCTTTCCATTATTTTTGTCTTCTTCAATTTCCTTCATCATTGTTTTATAGTTGACTTATTTCTGGTCTGATCTTGGTGTTTTCTCCTTCTACTAACTTTGGGCTTAGTTTCCTCTTCTTTTTTTTCCCTAATCCTTGAGACATAATTGTAGGTTATTTATTTGAGATATTTTTCCTTTTTTAATGTAGAAATTTATTACTATAAACTTCCCTTTTTGAACTGCTTTTGCTACATCCCATGAGTTTTGTTATGTCTCAATATATTTTTTGATTTTCCTTTTGTTTTCTTCTTTGACATGTTGGTTGTTGAGGAGCATGTTGTTTAATGTTCACATATGTGTGAACTTTCCAAATTTCCTCCTGTTATTGATTTCTAATTTCATACTATTTTGGTCAGAAAAGATAATTAATATGGTTTAAATCTTTTAACATTTGTTAAGACTTGTTTTGTGGCCTAACAGATGACCTATCCTGAAGAATGTCCTGTGTGTGCTAGAGAAGAATGTGTATTCCGCTGTTTTTGGATATAATATATGTCTGTTAAGTCCCTTTGGTCTAAAGTCAGTTTAGGTTCAATGTTTCCTTCTTGATTTTCTGTCTAGGTGATCTATTCATTGTTTAAAGTGTGGTAGTGTGGTCCTCTACTTTTATTGTATTGTTTTAGATTGCTGTCTTCAGATCTACTAATATTTGCTTTATATTTTTAGATGTTTTACTGTTGGGTACATATTTATTTATAATTGTTATATCCTCTTGATGAATTGACCTCTTTATCATTGCATAATGACTTTCTTTGTTTCTTTTTGTAGTTTTTTTTTTTTTTTTTTTTTCTTAAAGTCTATATTTTTTTCTGATATAGGTATAGCTACCTTTGCTCTCTTTGGGTTCTATTACATGGAATATAGTTTTACATCCCTACACTTTCAGTCTATATGTGTCCTCGTACCTGAAGTGAGTCTCTTGTAGGCAGTATATATATAGTCTCTTGTAGGTCTTATTATTATTGTTAGTTTTTGCTTTTCAAAAATCCACTCATCCACTCTATGTCATTCAACTGGAGAATTTAATCCATTTATATTTGAGATAATTATTGATAAACACTTACTACTGCAATTTTGTTAATTGTTTTCCAGTTGTTTTGTAGATCATTTGTTTCTTCCTTTCTTGATGCCTACCTTTTGATTTGACAGTTTTCTCTAATGGTATGCTTTGACTCTTTTGTGCTTCTCTTTTGTGTACCTACTATAGGTTTTTGCTTTGTGGTTAAATGAGGCTTAAGTAGAACATCTTGTAACAAGTTATTTTAAATAGATAACAATTTAACTTCAAGTGCACATAAAACTCCATGCTTTAACAGTCGTCCCCCGGCTACATTTTATGTTTTTGATGTCACAATTTGCATTTTTTTATATTGTGTATTTCTTATCAAATTTTGTATCTATAGCTATTTTTAATAGCTTTGTCTTTTAACCTTTGTAGAATACATAAGTCATTTATATATCCATTACAGCACTAGAGTCTTCTGAATTTGACTGTATATTCACCTTTACTGGAGAGTTTTTTGCTTTCATATGATTTCATGTTGCTAACTGGAATCCCTTTGGCTCAACCTGAAAAAACTACCTTTATTATTTCTTGCATTGGTGTCTGTGCATTTGAAGGAGCAAATGCCTCTTCCAGTTTTTTTTTTTTGAGTTGGAGTATCACTCTGTTGCCCAGACTGGAGTGCTGTGGCACGCTCCCGGCCACCACAGCCTCGACCTGCTGGGTTCCGGCTATCCTTCTGCCTGGGCAACTTGGCGAGACCTCATCTCTACAATAAATCAAAAAATCAGCCGGGCATGGTAGCGCGTGCCTGTAATTCCAGCTACTT
>NW_007246053.1:208777-210919 GCF_000164805.1 Carlito syrichta
TCAAAAAAAAAAAAAAAACTGGAAGAGGCATTTGCTCCTTCAAATGCACAGACACCAATGCAAGGCTACATGAATAATGAAGAATCAGGCAAACATCACACCACCAAAGGAAACTAATAAAACTCCAGCAATCAACCCCAAGGAACTGGAGATCTACAAGTTGCTTGAAAGAGAATTCAAAGTCATCATATTAAAGATAAAAGGACTGTTTCCTCATATTGAAACGGCCACCATTCCTGTTAATAAGATAACTATTCTTGATTTACTTGTTCAATTACAGCAATTAATAATTGTTAGAAGCCAACCGTTTTTTATAGGTCATATTAAATCTCATTCAGGACTCCCTGGACTTCTAAGTCAAGGTAATCAATTAGCAAATCTCATGACAAAATTAGCCATGTGCCTCTCCCTTGAAAATTCTTTAGTCAATTAAGCTCAGCAATCCCCTAAAATTCACCACCAAAATGCTTCAGCTTTAAGATACCAGTTTCACATTCCAAGGGAGACAGCCTATTAACCCTTTCCCCTCTGAGGTTTTGCTTTTCACAATTGGGTATTGCAAAACAATTAAAAACTGATAATGCTCCTGCTTATACATACAAGGCTTTTCAATGTTTTTGTGCCCAATTTAACATTTCTCATTCCACAAAAATTCCTTATAATCCTCAGGGTCAAGCTATAGTTGAAAGAGCCCATCAAACGCTAAAGAATTAAATAGTTAAATTGCAGGAAAGGGAGTTTAAGTATAACTCTCCCTATCATATTGTAAATCACGCCGTCAGAAAAACTTAAGGCAGCAAAAGATTTGGTGCAACAGCAACAACTAGAAGCTGGTCACATTAAGCCTTCCACTAGTCCGTGGAAAACCCCTATATTTGTTATTAAGAATAAATCAGGTAAATGAAAACTTTTACAAAATTTAAGGGTTGTTAATGCTACTATGAAAACTATAAGAACACTCAGCCTGAAAAAAGCCATCAGGTTCCAGAAATTCCTGGCATTACTGTTTATGACCTTGTTAGTTTTTGTTTTAGAATTTTCCTTTAAGAAATAAATTACAAGCATTCAGAGCAAATTCTGGATTTTCCAAAAAATGTAAACAAATAAAGAAGGTTTTCAACTCCTTTGTCCTCTCCTGTTCCTCCTACAACTCCGATTCCTGCTTTCCCTCTAACTCAAAGTCTGACTCAGCTGGTTTAACTACTCCTGTTTCCTGTAATCTGCTCTGTCAGTTTCTCTTGCTTCTTGCTCTCCACCTTTATCTAGGAAGAAAGGGCTGGCGCCTAAACCTGACCTTCAGTCTTTCTTTTGTACCTTCGGAGAAGGGGCGGGTGCCAAAGGCCACAGCACCTAACCCCAGCCTCTAGACTTCTCACCCCCCTTTTCCCCACTGCTTAATAACCTCCTGGTGGCGGCACTACTAGCTGCAACAAGTCACCACCACCCATGTGTACTTGGAAAGCCCATTCAAGTTCCCACATGGCTTAATGGGTCTCTTCTCAAGGGGGTGGCTGGGACATAAGGAAGTTAAAATTCTTATTTGTTGTTTTCCTATGATAAATTTCTCTCAAGTTATATCTAAACTGGGACTATATCAACCTTCTTTCCAGACAAAAGTATAGGAATCATATAAATTAATCCTGTTAACTAACCACAGGCTACTAAGACAAATAAAAAAGGTTTTTCAAAAACCAGATAAAAATTCAACAATGTTTCTAAGTCGCCTGTCTGAGACATTGCAGCAGTTTACTAATATCAATTTAAATTCTCTGGAAGGACAAGCTCTTTTGGCTATGTATTTTGTCTCCCAGTCAGCGCCGGACATTAGGTACAAACTCCTAAAAAGAAAGAAGGGCCCACAAACCCCTCAACTAAAGCTACTGGACATGGGCTTTATAATCTTTAACAACAGGAAGGAGAAAAGTATGCAGGACCGCAAACATAAACGGGAAGCGTTTTAGCTTTTGTCTACTGCTTTAGCAAAAGCTACATACTCAGCTCTACTTGAATTTCCCGGTCCAATCCTTCCTTCACCCCTTCAGGTTGTGGGGGTGCAGGACATTATATCCAGGTCCCTCACTCCACCGTAGCTTCCATGTGTTCTGGGATATAAAATGTTTCAACACTCCTTCCTTCTTGTGC
>NW_007246053.1:211030-229456 GCF_000164805.1 Carlito syrichta
CACTTATTGCTTTAGTTATAGCTCTGAGGTCAAGAAAAGTATAAAAAAGATGTTTGGTATAGGGTATGTTTTTAATTAAAAAAAAATTAAAAAAAGAGAAATAATTGTATAGGAAAAAGTCTTATGTGTTCCATTTTTGTTTTATGGTGAATGGCTGGTTGGGGAAAAAAAAAGGAAAGGGAAAGGAAGAGAAAAAAGGGTATAAAACAAAAATAGAAGGTTCAAACATAAAGAAAAATGAATTAAGTATGTCAAACATGGTACGTAAAAGCCAGGAAGCTTTTTGGCCATAAGCCTGTTTTAATTGTAATACCTTACACTGCTCTTCAAATAACTTGACTTTGTAAAATGTGCCCTGTGTGACAATTAGCTGTAGCCCACTTTACTGGGCAAGTGGACTCCCACTATCCTCCTTCTCCACTTCTTACTTTTGCAAAAAATCATTCTTTTATCTTTCTTCAGGTTACCAGTGCTCAACCTCCATAAAACGCTAGCTTGGTTTTTACAGATGGCTCCTCTTCTGAAACAACAGTTACTGTTATTAATGGTGTTACTGTTATTAACGGTGTTATTTCTTGTTTTCAAACAGATTATAATTCCACTCAATGAGTTAAGCTGTTTGCAGCTTGCCAGGTCTTTACAAAAAAATTTTAATCTCGACACTAACATTATGTTACAGGTGTACTGTGTCATTTAAAAACTGCTAGTCTTCATGCTGTCTCTTCCTTCTCCCCCACTAACATAATTGTTCTTTTATAAACCATTCGATTACATATTTGTGCCAGCACAGAACCTGTTTATGCTACTCATTATTCATACTCATTCTACCCTTCCTTGGTCCATTATCTAAAGGCAATGCTCTTACTAATGAGGCTATGTAATTTTTTGTTTTTCTTTTACTAGCAGCTACCGCTTCCCATGCTCTTCATCATCAGAATGCCTAAAGTTTACTTCACCTATTTGGGTTCCAGACCGCCTCATTAGAAATGTCCGGCTTCCCACCCCCACAACAGTGCTGCGAAAACCTGCAAACCACCAACTTGGGGACAGCTGAAGGTGCTAACACGTGATGCAAAGGACTTGGTTCAGTTTCAAACTACTTCTCTTATTCTCTCTACTGTTTTTATTGCTATACTGGCTATTATAGCAAGCCAGGTGGGTTGTATTTATTTAAAAAAAAAAAAAATCTTATTGGGCTTATATCCCAAACCCTCCAGTGTTCCAGCCTGTTACGTGGGATACTAAGATTATTACTGTTTTTACTGATCATTCTTCTTTATTAAAAGGCCCCACTCTTTTTTCATCGTGGGTCAAAACTGTAATCAATCATAATTATTCTTTTTAGGTTGTTCTAGTTCTCCTCCAATATGTTTTAGTTTACCTAAAAAATCAAACTACTTGCATAAATTGTAAATTAACTAATTGTCTTACTTTTTCTAATTCATATAGAGAATTTATGATTCTTAAACAGCCTTCTTATTTGATGGTTCCCGTAAATCTTGCATCTCTTTGGTATGATGTATATAGTTTAGTGTTTAGATATGAGGTTAACTCATTGTTGTCAAGGCCAAAAAGATTTATAGCAACTTTGATTTTAGAAATTACAGCTTTAACAACTATAGCTACTTCAGTCTCAGTTTCAGCCGTAGCTTTAACTAAAGAAGTACATACTGCTACATTTACAGATCAGTTATCCGAAAATGTCTCATTAGCTTTAGCCGCTCAAGAAATTATTGACCAAAAATTAGAAAGTAAAGTTAATGCATTAGAAGAGGCTATCTTGATTATAGGACAAGAACTTGTAGCCTTGAAAATTAAATTGGCTCTGCGATGCCATTCAGAGTTTAAATGAATTTGTGTTACTCCCTTACAGATAGTTAAATCCGTTCATACTTGATACAAAATAAAAAACCATATCCTTGGGATTTGGAATCATTTGAACCTAAGTATAAATTTTTCTAAACTTCATCAAAAAATATAGGACATTAATTCGACTGAAAAACAATTTGAGTCCCCCAATTGGCTCAGTCAATCTTTAACAATGTTTCTTCATTTATCAATCAAAAATCATTATTGTCTATATTAATCAATGTGGGAATTTGTGGAGGAATAATCTTGCTATTATTATGCTTACTTTCAGTAATCTTCAAATCATTAAAAAGATAACATCTCTCGACTAAACACGGAATTTCATGGCTTCATATTAAAAAACAAAAAAGGGGGAGATGTTGGGAGCCAGCCTTGGAGGCCCACCTGATTGACAGGATCCTGGTGGGCCGAAGACCTCGGGCTGCAGGGTGAGCCCGGGAAGCTGAGGCCCTTCTGTCTTCCACCTTTGCTGTTTGGTACCGCCGTAGAATTCCGTGCAGTTGTGGAAGAAGAAAATGGTATGTTTATGTGAAGCACTCACAGCTAACCTGGAAATGTCATGGTTTATTTTTCCATTTCCCACTATGCCGTTTGGCCTTTTCTAACATATGCAAGGGTTAAACTCTGAAGCACATCAAGAATGCTTTCTTTCACTTGGTTATAAGTTACTAGATATTGCTTGAGTAAAAAATGATATAAGTATATTCACTCCTTATTTGATTTAGAATTATGTAGTTTACTGTTTAGACATAAGGTTTTTTAGAAGCACAAGTTTATAGTAAGTTCATTATGAATTCATTATAAGTTCTAACACTTATCTAGGAGTTATGTAGGTGATTTATAACACTGTTTTCACTGACTTAGGATAAAGATTAATCGTTAAGGTTTTTACTTAATTCAATAGTTAAAACTCTAAGTTAACATTTATAGAGTGGGTTTTCACTGAACTCATAATATACTAATCAGACACTTTTATAATAGATTAGCTAAAGACAGAAAGCAACCTTTGGGGCCTGGGAAACATTACTAGAAACTTCTTTTGAGTTCTCTTTAGAAACAAACACTGCAGGATAAGAGAAAAGTAACAAAGACACCTGGACAAGAGAGGCGATTACAAAGCTCTGAAGGTCATAGAAGCCCCAGATGGGAAAACTACTGCTACATGAAGAACTTTGCACTTGTAAACTTTCTTGAGATATTTCAAGGACGGTAATTCGGAACTTTGAACTAAAACTATCATTTTTGGCTTTATGATAAGGACATATTAACTAAAAGTAGATAGTGTTCTTGGCTTGTTTGTCGCTTCTAGACCGCTAGATGGTGGTAACTTTTAAAGCATATGTACGTGAAGGAATTTTCTTTGTTTTCCCCGTTTATGAATGGTATAAAAGCTCTGTGTTAACTAACATTAAGTTGTCATCTGTTCAGGAAGCAGGTGTCCGAGTATAATATTTTCGTCTTTCGCCTATCCATCTTTCCTTCAGGAAACCACACGTCCGGGCAAGGGGCTGAACCCCTTCATAGATAGGCAAGTGTATTTGTTTAAATAAGAAAGGGTGGATACAGAAAAATGGAGGTTAGTCAGATTATTTTTTTGAGAGAATAGGAATTCTACTGGGGAACAAGAAGAAGTGACTAGCACTGGTGGTCACAAAAGAAAGAAGGTCCAACACTGTGTGTGTAAGATGCTGAGTTGTTCAAGCGTCTTGAGAGAGGATGTGGCTCTAATCCTCTCATTCCTGGGAGATAGAGCCTCTGAGTGACCCTACTAGCTAGAATGAGGGAGTAATGAAGCATAGTGAGGGAAACTATAACCTAAGAGAGGGAGCATCCAGTGACCAGGACTTAATAAATATTGTGCAATATGAGGTAAATGTGACTATGAAAAGCACATTGTTTTATTAGCATATCCTTAGGATTGTCTTTTTGAGGTCAACAGTGGAAATTTAAAAAAAAAAAGGAACAACAACCCAGATTTATAAAAGAATAACTTGCAACAGAAAACATTTTAATGAAATGGCAAGAAAAGGCCCCCAAAGTAAAAACACAAATTAGGGACAGAGTAAGATTTTTTTTTTCTCTTGAAAAGGGTTTCACGCAAAGAATATGAGAAAAGGAAGAGAAGGAAAATAATTTCTAGCCTTTTTGTTTTTAAGAACAGAAATGAATAATTTCCTTGGGATATCTGACCAATAGAATTTTGCAAGACTGGATTATTTTGGTTAAATAACTTTTTCCTCATTATGGTGCTTTAGAAGGTATTCGTTGCTCCACGGTAATGTTACTTATTTTAGAGGACTTTTCTTCAATGGCGTGAACTCTCAGTGAAAGGACGTTGCCAAGTTGGTCTAGTTCCTCAACCACTGCTTTGACAACAGTTTCTTCTGTTGAGTCTAAATAAAATAAGTAAAGTTTTAGTGATCATTCTTAACAATTGAAGGTGTTTAGTCATGACAGGTATGCTTTTAAAAAATGTTTTTTGCAAGTTTGCAGTAAATTGATCTATATTACCGTGCTTGAAGTCAATGCATAGCAAAGCCCTGGACTATCTTTCTTATACAGTATTTACTACTGTTTTTTAGAGCAATGGTATTTGAAAATGTAAATAAAGCAGAGATTAAAGCAAACTAGATATCAGGCAAGTATAGGATGGCTGCAATTGTGTTCTCTCTTTCTCTTTTTTTTGGGTCAGAGTCTCACTCTGTCATGCAAGGTAGAGTGCAGTGGCATGATCACAGCCTCTGCAGCCTCAATCTTCTGGGCTCAAGTCTTCCTTCCACCTTAGCTTTCCAGGGAGCTGGAACTACAGATGTGTGTGCCACCAGCCTGGCTAATTTTTTTTTTTTTTTTTGTGATTATTTGTTCAGAATTGCTTGTATTTTTTTTTTTTTCTTTTTCTTTTCGCTAATTTTTTTTTTAACTGTAGAGATGAGATCTTGCTAAAATGCTCAGGCTGGTCTCCAACCCCTGAGTTAAGGCAATCTTCTTGCCTCTGCCTCCCAAAGTGCTGGATTTACAGGCATGAGCCACCGTGCCATGCTGTTGTCTTTTTTTAAAGTCAACTTCTTCTATTATTGTGGTTCAAAATAAAGTAGCTCTCTTATCAAAGCATTGAAACTGTGAAAAACAATACATTTCAAGTAAGAAAGATGTTGGGGATTGATGTCTCATCTCAGTAACTTCATAATTTGATCATATCTGTTCTACAGGCATATAAAACACTAATATTGAGAACTTCCATAATGACCCCCTGTTCCTTCATTCAATAGAATTAAACTTAAAAACAAATTTCATTTAGTTAATAAGTGACTTATTTAATACAACTACTGAAGTTTAAAAGCGTTACACAAAGTAAAAAACTTTCTATACCTTTAATTTGCTTTCCAGAATTTACAGACCTGCATCCTTTTGATGGGTAACATGTAGATTTACTTTCTCTGTAAAAAGAAGAGTAAATTATTGCGTTTTTTCCTTTTATTAGGGAACTCATAGATTACTCTGAATTGAGAATAAAAGTTTTATAATTCCAGTGTCAATAAGATTCAAATTCCTCTTATGTTTAAGGAACATGAGTAAGTTTTCATGACTATCAGAGTGAAAGAAGATATTAAATGGATGCTTATGATCAGAAATTTCCTCATGGCCAGATATTATCTTTTTCATCTAGTGATATGGGGACTTCAAGTTCTCACTCTGACTTGTCAATCAACTGGCCAACGAATGTGTTTGGGGTGCCAACTGAGTGGAAGGCACTGGGCTAGGTGCTGCAGAAAACAGAATTATGACACAGGCAGTTTCTACTGTTGGAAATAAAATCTACTCATGTAAAAAGTTACCTAGAACATGGTAAGAAAGGTGCTGTCAATTAAGTGAACAATGAATTGTGTCATAAGTACTTTGTTCTGAAAAGGGAGCAATCCCTGCTGGGTTCTTGTGAGAAGAGGCTGACCCTGGCCTTGGAGTGTGCATAAGATGTCACCTCCCTTTGGTGTGGCCATGGCAGGTATTTAGTTCTAGCCACTGATCACTGAGTACCTTCTGTGTGTAAGCCACTGTCACAAGCACTTTACCTACATAGTGAAGAACTATAGTTAAGAGAAGTTGAGTATGGTTTTGGTGTTATCACAGTTTCACTAATGAGGAACTGGGATAATGTGCTCATATGCACCCAGTATGTGGTTCACACCAAGGGCTGTATTTCCAAGGCTGTTGCTATTGGCTAACAAACTGTGGTGCCTCTCTAGTGAAATCTTCCTACCTCTTTATTGCTAATCTTTAATACAGGGTGTGTGTGGGGTTACTAGTGAAGTAATGATAAAAGAGAATGAGTTAGCATAAGAAATGTGCTTACACACTAAATCATGAAAGCACCTTTTCCTTGGAGTGGAGTACTGGAACTGTTACGTATGCTATACTTAAATGCTCTTTAAATTAGTATACATACAAATACGAGGGAGGGATTCCCAAAATATCCAGAATTTATTTATAGAAATTGTGTATTTATTCTTATATGTTTAAACTTCAGTCATCCCTAGAATACTCTCCATTTGATGCACTACACCTATTGAGATGCTTTTCTACTGCTCAAAACGGTTTTTGAACTCACTGATTTTATGCCTTTTAGTGCTTCTGTCATTTTTTGCTTTTCCTCTTCCACATCAGCAAAACCTTTTCATTTGAGGACTTTTTCATCCAGAAAATAAAACAGAAAGTCACTCAGGGTGAGATTGGGTGAATAGGGAGGGTGGGGCATTGGGGGGTCATGTCATTTTGGGTCAAAAACTGCTGAACACTTATCGTAGTGTGGGCAGGTATGCTTGTAAATCACCTATCATGAAATGGGCGAAAGTGTTGAAAAAATCTCCATACTGCAAAAATTCAAGAGAATCTATCAAAAACCTCCTTGCACTGATAAAAGACTTTAGCAAAATCTCAGGGTACAAAATATATGTGCAAAAGACAGTCGCATATACCAACAACAAATAAGCAGAGAACCAAATAAAAAGCACAATCCCATTCACGATAGCCACCAAAAAAATGAAATACCTTGGCATCTTCCTAACCAGAGAAGTGAAAGATCCTTACAATGAAAACTGCAAAACACTGCTCAAAGAGATCCAAGAAGACACAAACAAATGGAAACATAGTCCATCCTCATGGATAAGAAGAATTAACTTTGTTAAAATGTCCATCCTACTAAAAGCCCCCTACAGCCGGGCTCCGTGGCTCAGCCTGTAATCCCGCGCCTTTGGGAGGCTGAGGTGAGTGAATTGCCTGAGCCCGCGGGTTCGAGACCCGCCTGGGCAGCGAGACCTCATCTCTACAATAAATAAAAAAAACAGCCGGGCGTGGTGGCGCATGCCTGTAATTCCGACTACTCAGAAGGCTGAGGCGGAAGGATCACCGGAGCCCAGCAGGTGGAGGCTGCGGTGGCCGGGAGCAGCCACTGCACTCCAGTCTGGGCGACAGAGTGAGACTCCAACCCCAAAAAAATAAAAAATAAAAATAAAAGCCCCCTACAGATTCAACACAATACCCATTAAATTCTCAACATCATTCTTCTCACTCCTGGAAATTTTAATACAGAAATTCATATGGAAACACAAATGACCATGAACAGCCAAAACAATCCTCAGCAAAAGAACCAAAGAGGGAGGTATCACACTTCCAGATTTTAAACTTTAAGGCTACAATAATCAAAACAGTCTGATATTAGTACATGAACAAGCATATAAACCAATGGAACAGGATAGAGATTCCAGAAGCAAAGCCTCAATTTCTCAACCAACTCGTCTTTGATAGTTTCCACCAACAACCACTGGGGTGAGGAGAACATATGCAGTAAATGGTGCTGGGAAAACTGACTGATCATATGAAGAAGATTGAAACGGGATCTCTCCCTATCACCATACACAGAAATTAACTCTGAATGGATCAAAGACCTAAATGTAAAACCTCAAACTATAAGAATCTTAGAAAATGCAGGAGACACCCTTATGGAACTCAGAGTAGGCAACCAATTCCTGATCAAAACCCCAGATGTCCATGCCATGAGAGATAAGATAGACAAGTGGGACCTCATTAAACTGAAGTTTCTGCAAAGCAAAAGAAACCATCAAGAGAGTGGGGAGACAGCCCACAGAATGGGAAAAATATATTTGCCAACTGTATATCTGACAAAGGCCTAACATCTAGGATCTGCAAGGAACTCAAAAGTGCCAGAAGGCAAAAAACAAACAGCCCTGTTAAAAAGTGGGCAAAAGACACGAATAGACACTTCTCAAAAGAAGATATACAGGCAGCTAACAGATACATGAAAAAGTGCTCAGCCTCACTAATCATCAAAGAAATGCAAGTCAAAACCACACTGAGATGCCACCTAACCCCAATAAGAATGGTCATCATTAATAAAACAAACAACAACAGATGCTGGCGAGAGTGCAGAGAAAAGGGAACTCTTCTATACTGTTGGTGGGAATGCAAACTAGTTTAACCTCTATGGAAAACAGTGTGGTGATTTCTAAAAAAACTAGAAATTGACTTTCCATATGACCCAGCAATCCTCCAATGGGAATATACCCACAGGAACTCAAATATTTCTACAAAAAAGATACCTGCACATGCATGTTTATTGCAGCACTATTCACAATAGCAAAAACATGGAACCAACCATGCTGTCCATCAAAACTGAACTGGATAAAAAAATGTGGTACATATATATGATGGAATATTATGCAATCATAAAGAAGGACAAACATATGGACTTTGCAGCAACTTGGATGGATTTAGAGTCTATTACCCAGTGATCTATTACAGAAACAACTAACTGAGTACCACATGTTCTCACTCTTAAGTGGACCCTGAACATTTACCATAATACTCTAAGAAAGGGATTGGTGGTAGTGGCATACTGCCAGGGATGGGAGGGAGCACAACATTAATAAGGGTACCTGATCTCAAACCAGGGGGACCAAAGGAAGGCCCAAACTTTACCTGTACGACGACCACTTGTACACTTAATCCTGAATTGTACCCCCATCTTTAAAATAAAATAAAAATAAAACAAAAAGAGAAATTGAACCCCTGAAAAAAAAAGAAAGAATCTTCTAAAAAAAAAATTCACTGAAGCCAAACACAGCTGATACCCTGATGCTGATGGGTTTCTAGAACACTTACCTAGTGGGAAAGGCCTGTACTACAAGGGGCCTACCCTCCAAAACATAATTCCAGGACTTGTTTTTGGTCCCCTCTCATACTTTGTGTACTTAGAAATTTGGTTTTCAAATTTCTGCCTTCTTTCATTTCACTTGGATGAAATAATAATGTTCATTCCTGAGGATATAGATGGGTACGATCTTTACAGTAGGAAATTCTGGAGTGCAATATCGATGTACCTATATAGTGAGAAAACCTAGCTGATTAAGAATTTTTTCATAAGTTAATACTTAACCGTTCTTCTCCATCTAGCAAGTTGCAATACATTTCAATTTCTTTTTCCAAAAATATTTTGATATCAAGAAGCTGTTCATTCTCTAGCTTCTGGCCTTCTGTTTCTGTCCGAATCTGCTGCAGCTGCTCCTCCATGGCCCCGATCTGATCCTGAATTTTCTGGAGTTGATGGCAGTAATTTCCTTCAGTCTCGGCCAAGGAGCATTCATAGGAATGTTTCTGAAAAAAGAATGAGGTAAAGCTCAAATGTGTAAAAGAGAAATGGCATATTCCTAGTTTAAACATTCTCAAGGTTGAAAGAAATATTTGTACAATGCCTAAATATTTTCAGTTGAAAATCAACATTAAGGTTAGGCATGGTGTGGTAGCTTACACCTGTAATCCCAGTGCTTTGGGAGACTGAGGCTGGGGGACCTCTTGAGCCCAAGATTTTGAGACCAGTCTGGCCAACATAGCGAGAAGCTGCTCTACAAAAATTTTTTTTTAAAAGCTGAGTGCAATGGCAGGTTCCTGTAATCCCAGCTACTCAGGAATCTGAGGTGGGAGGATCACTTGAGCCCAGCAGTTTGAGGCTGCAGTGAGCTATGATCACACCATTGCACTGCAGTTTGGGTGAGATAGTGAGACCCTGTCTAAAAAAAAAAAAAAAATTAGTGAGATTAAAAAAGTGTCTCTCTATTGAAAAAAGGCACTTTTCAAGTTTTGAGATTGATGAATCAGAAGTAATGTTTATGGACAGAACTCTTGATATTTAGTATATTCATATTTTTTGTTTTATGTAATTAGTTACATATAGTTAGTGTTGTACATACTTTTATATACATGTTTACTTATACATATGCACACACACAAAATCAAGCAATGGTCATTCCTACATACCACCGCCATGAGGGACTGAAGTTCTATTTCCAGGGTTTGCATGCTGCGTTTCAGCTCCGTCAGCTCATTTCTGGCTGCTGTGGCTGCCCCCTCATCATCAGAAATCTGTTGTTGCAGCGTTGCACTCTAAAGTGCAATTGTCAGAAGAGTTAGTGCCAAGCTTGATCATCTACTAAACAAGCCCTTCATGTGTAACTTGCCATAGACATACCCTCTCATTGAACCAGGCCTGGGCATCTTTGCGGTTCTGCTCAGCCAAGTCCTCATACTCAGCTCTCATGCTGTCCAACAGAATGGTCAGATCCACTCCTGGGGCTGCATTCATCTCCACATTCACGTTCCCTCCAGCTGCACACTGCAGGACTTCCATTTCCTGGAAGAGGGATCAGTATGAATACTCAACGAAGGGTTTTGATGGATACCCTGCTATGAAGTGAACAGCAGACTTGACGAAGGAAACCAGACGTGCTACAAAGCCCCTCTGCAGGCTTCCTTACCTCCTCGTGATTTTTCTTGAGATATGTCAGTTCCTCACTCAGGTTCTCACACTGTATCTCCAGGTCAGTTGTACAAAGGGTCAACTCATCCAATACTCTGCGAAGACCGTTGGTGTCAGCCTCAACGCTTTGGTGCAGAGCAAGCTCATTTTCATACCTTAGAGGTTATTAAGGTGTTTGAGAATTATAATTGTAGGCAAGTGCAAAGCCCAACTTTTAAAGACATGTCATATGGTGAAAGACAGGTTTTTCTGTACATGCTTCTGAAGCTTCTTGCAATGGCAAACTGTTAAACCGTTTGAGATATCTACCAATTTACAAATTGTATTTTGAAGATGTTTCTTAGGAGTTGATTTTTAACATTTAACAATTTTTTATTTAACAGTTAAATAAAATAGTGCTAGGTTTTAAATATATATAATAGCTCTTTTTATAAGGGCATATTTAATCCAATTTCTGCATTGATCTAGTCTGTTTTTATGAAAACATTTTGGTTGTCAAGGCAAAAGATATGTTCTTTAATCTGACTGTAATTAGCATAATCAGTTACTTTGATTTCACCTACTTCAGTCTGAAGTCATCAGCAGTCAGTCTGGCATTGTCGTTTTGTAGAGCAATGCTGGCATTACAGGTGGTCATAGAAATAATCTAAATAGGGTAGATTGTGCAAAGAGTTAGTTCCAAAAGTCAAAGGGACGTCCAGTTTTCAGTGTGATTCTATATCTGCTTAACCCCATCAAGCATCTATTTTGTGTCATTTTTTTCTACATTAAAGGAATCTGGATTTTCTTCAGGAAATAAATGTCCAGAGTTTAAGAGCCACATGGGTACTTTTCTCACTCGTGACTAAAACTATAAGCTTCTGACACTGTTGGTGGGGATGTAAACTAGATTAGCCCCTCTGAAGAGCAGTGTGAAGATTTTTCAAAGAACTAAAAGTGGAATTACTGCTCAACCCAGCAAGCCCATTACTGGGTATATACCCAAAGGAACGTAAGTTTTTTTTTTTTTTTTTTTTTTTTACCAAAAAGAGACCTGTACTTGTATTACAGTATTTTTCACTATAGCAAAACCATGGGGCCCACGTAGGTGCCCCTCAATGGAGGACTGGATTAAAAAAAAAATGGTACGTATACACCATGGAACACTATGTAGACACGAAAAAGAACAAAATCATGTCCTTTGCAGCAACATGAATTCAGCTGGAAGCCATTATTCTAAGTGAATTAATGCAGAAACAGAAAACCAAAGAGTGTGTTCTACTTATAAGTGGGATCTAAACACTGGCTACACATGGACATAAAGATGAAAACAACAGACACTGGTGACTCCTAAAGGGAGAATTGAGAGGGGATCAAGAGTTGAAAAACTACCTGTTGGGTACAATGTTCACTATTTGGGTGATGGGTTCAACAGAAGCCCAAACCTCATCATCACTCAATATACCTACGTATATTAGTTTACCTGCACATATACTCCCTGAATTTTTTTAAAAGGGCATGAGTTAAATATAAGAAAATGAAATGATTTTATTTATTTTGAATCTTTTTTGCATTATTTAATTTTATAAATTTTTATTGCTAGGCATGGCCTTGAGCACTGGGAATACAGAGTGAACCAATTCCACCTTGTATGCATTTGTTAACCACATTTTATATTCTTCTCTTCTTTAAGTTATGCGCACCCAAAGTCTGTAGTAAGAGTACACAAATCCATATTCCTTACCTGCCTTTTAAGATCTTCAATGACTGGAAAATATCTGCTACAGTCATGATTGTGTTCCTGGCAAGAGCCAGGCCCGTGTTTCTCATACCAGCCCTTGATCTTCTGCTCCAGGTCTGCATTTGCCTCCTCCAGAGCGTGCACATGGTCCAGGTAGGATGCCAGGCGGTCGTTGAGATTCTGCATGGTCACCTTCTCATTCCCAGAGAGGAGGCCATGCTCATTGCCAAGAAAGCCTGCACAGATGCCACTTCCCGATCCCCCTTCACCATTGCAGAAGCTTCCTGCAGAAGAAACGCCCCCGAGAGTACAAGAAAAACTGCTCCCTGATCCTGATGCAACACACACGTTCCCAGCCACAAAGCCTGTTCCTCCACCGGACAGCCTAACAGAACCAGCTCGCGAGCAGATCTGCCTGGCTCCGCTAGAAAGTCGAAAAGACATGGTGACAGCACAGCTGAGTGACCCTTTCCCAGAGAGGAGCAAAGCTAAAGGACACCTTCCACAGAGGTCAGCTCCACTGGCCTTTTATAGAATTCACTGGGTCATTTCAGTCCTACCTACATCAATCTGTAATAAAATTGACTTGCACCCTAATTGCTGTTTTTCATCATTGGTTGATTTTTAATAGTGTCCAGTCTGCAGATGGAAAGGTGCCCCAAGGGTATTTTTCTAATACATAAAAAAGGTATCAGGTGGAGTAATCCTAAATCATAGTCTCAAAGGTCAAAATTAAGTATGAGTAAACCTACATCGTTTTGACCTTTGGAATAGAATTTAGTTTTTGCCCTCATATAACAAAGAATTGATAATTCAGATGAGAAATGTCTCCTACTTTTGTCCTGCAAATGCTCAAAGAGTATTTTTATTATCTCGCTTTATTGAGTGTATATTTTCTTATTGAAATCAGAGACATTCAATATCTAATAACCTTTTGGTCCTGGATGGTTTTTAAAGAAACCTATCATTTCTTGAATTAAAAACTGAAATAATAGAAGTCTTGTAGCTCTGCTTTCCAATTTCACCAAAATTCACGAGTTTATGATGTGGATGGAGAATTTTTTGTCTTGGGAGTTCTTTTTTTTTTTTTTTTTTTGAGTTGGAGTCTCACTCTGTCACCCAGACTGGAGTGCAGTGGCCACTCCCGGCCACTGCAGCCTTGCCTGCTGGGCTCCAGCGATCCTTCTGCCTCAGCCTACCGAGTAGCCGGAATTACAGGCATGCGCTACCACGCCCGGCTGATTTTTTTTTTTTTTTTTGGGATTTATTGTAGAGATGAGGTCTCGCTGCTCAGGTGGGTCTTGAAACCGCGGACTCAGGCAATCCACTCACCTCAGCCTCCCAAAGGCATGGGATTACAGGCTGACTGATTTGGCCCAGTTGCAGAACGTTGATTCAACTCACTTCTGAACCTCCAAATTGTTCACTCCTCTACCCCAAAATGTTTACTGCCTTTTGGTTTACGTTTATGTATTTCAGTTAGTGTGAATTACTTTGAGAAGCAAGTACCATATTAATCGGTGGGGAGTAAAACATATGAAGGAGAGATGTGTTTTCATCACTACATAGAACACCAACAATTATGATACTCCAGACAGAAGATGAGTTGCCCCAGGGAAGTAGACTCTATTCTCCTGCCTTGATGCCCTTGGGAAGTTGTCCTGTCTAGTTATACTTCATTTTCCTACTGGGCAGATGAAAACAATAGCACTGAACAGTCCCAAATGAATGTTGAGTAGCTCTAATAATGAAAGACTATGAAACAGTCTGACAGGCACAAACATTTTGTAGATGTTAATTATTTAAATTATTATAATCAAGTGGACATGGCAGACAGGGTCAGATCTCTAACACTTATAATGGTACAAATTGATTGGTTAACTAATTACAGGTTTAGTTTTGAAACAGTCAGTTTTTTTCAAAATGAGATTTTTTTCCCAATGGTGTGGATAGCGAATGCTTTGAAAAATATCCCCCATCGTTGCCACTAAAAGATATAAGATATTTAGTGACCTGTGTGGATTTTTTTGACCAAAAGTATTTAAAAATAATACATACAAAATGGTAATCTGACCACCGTTTTATGTTTAGAACAGTGCATGATAAGTTGAAATATACCACTCCTATTCAGAGACTTATTATTGATTTTGTTGTGACCTGGTCAAATTTTTAGTATTGTGCCCATGCTTCCCATAAATAAAACAAGAAAAACAAAGCATATTGTCAGTGTAATCATTTATAAGGCTTGAAGTTCTTAGGTAAGAGTTATTATGAGATTGCAAAGCATTATTAACATAATCTGTGTATCACTAGATACTTTACAAATACGAATTAACTTATCTTTTGTGAACTAAGTTGAGCATATTATTAGAGCCATTTCGGAGATGAAGCTAGTGGCCCCACAGAACACAAAGCATTTGTATATCAAAGCAGGACTGGGGTATGATGCTTTCTTCCTTCTCCAAATGTTGTTGCCTCTTAACTCATATGGGCAAGTCTCTTGGATTTTCTTAATCATACCAGAGGTGCCAAAAAAAGGTATACACATTTTAAGAGCTGTTATCTGTGTATTGCGTTTCAAAGTTGAGTTAAGTTATGGTAGCAATGTGTAGTATGATATTCACGCAAAAGATGGAGTTAATCAAATGTCACCACATGATAGGTAGGACAGTCAAAGAAAATGGTGGAAGTATGGTTGTCATTCGAGGAGCACAAGACCATTCTGAAGTAGTATGTGAACTTTGAAAACATTGCGGAAGTAAGACAATGGAGGTGTGAGTATGCAACACGCCCACCAATTGTATGCATTCGTGATAAGTTTGAGACGCATGGTGCTGTATGTGATGGGCACAAGAGGAGTTCTGGAGGGCCTCGCACAGCAGCAAGTCCTGCCATAATCAGAAGTGTCTGGACACTGTTCAATATAATTAGAATATTATATAGTTCAATATAATCAGAAGTGTCTGGACACTGTTGGCAACTTTGAGCACCTCTTGTAATTGCAGAAGTCAAATGTGACTTGTATTCATCTTTTGTTTTCGCTATATATTGAGTATTACAATTTTAATAACGTTTTTTCCTTTCTTAAAATGTGTATGTGTTTTTTCATCACTGTCTGTAGAGTGCCTCAAAACTAATACTTTAAAAGTTTAGAAATGCAGCTGAGCGTGGTGGCTCATGCCTGTAATCCCAGCACTTCGGATGCAGAGGTGAGAGGATTGCCTGAGCCCAGGGGTTTGAGACCAGCCTGGGCAACTTGGCGAGACCTTGTCTCTACATTAAATCACAAAATTTGTCTGGTGTGGTGGTGCACACCTCTGGTTCCAGCTACTTGGAGGGTTGGGATGGAAGAATTGCCTGAGAACAGCAGGTTGAGGCTGTGGTGGCTGTGAGCCTGCTATTGCACTCCAGCCTGGGCGACAGAATGAGACTAAAAACAATCACCACCAACAACAAAAAAACAAGTTTAGGAATGTTTTAGTCCTTTCTAGAAGTGGAGGACAGACACTATATATTTCCTCCCTAAGAGTGATTATTTTATTCATGGCAAGTAAATAGTACTCAACAGCCTTATTTACCATTTCTTGAGAATCTCCTATCAGAGCATTACTATAATGTGTGTGTTGTAAATATACAAAATAATTGAATTGAGTTAAACGTTATGCAGTGTTAATATCTCGTTTCAGGATAAAGCTTTTCATTACATTATCTCATTCTAAGTGATCATATGCTAATTCCCCCTATACATTTATTGTTTTCTTTCAAGTATACTGTTGTTTAAAATTCATATTCTACATTACTGCTAGATGAGTTTAGATGACCATTTTTCTTGAACATGAGTGAGGCTTGTTTTGTCACTAGATTCTGTTTTTTTTTTCCTCCTTAGAATTGGATCCTGGGGAACAAGACAAGGATGCCCACTCTCACCCCTCCTGTTCAATATAGTATCAGAAGTCCTGGCTAGAGCAATCAGAGAAGAGAAGGCAATCAGGGGTATCCAAATAGGAAAAGAGGCAGCCAAGTTATCTCTCTTTGCAGATGACATGATTGTGTACCTTGAAAACCCTAGAGAGAGGGGAAGGGGAACAAGATGCATAGGTGACAACATAGGTGAACTGATGAGATTCTCGGAACGTGAGTTCCCCAAAAGGCTATTGCTTCTCTTCCCCCATCCCCCAGCACACCACCAGCCATGCTGGTGTGAGGACCTGGGACCTTCGGTCCCACACAGGGCCAGATATTGCGGCCCCCTGCTGCTGCTGTTCCACTGCGTGTGTGGGAGTCTTGGGTCCCAGCCCCCTCCAGCTCTCTTCCTGGCTACATCGTCTCCAGCCCGGCACCCGGCACCAAGCCGCCGGTCACTCAGGGAGGCTCGGCACCCGCCCCTCAGAGACACTGGTCCCATTCCTGGCTGAAGTGGCTCTGGGGGGCACAGAGCCACTCTTGCCGCTCACCGCCTACCCTTTGGAGCTTTGGAGCTCTGGAACTCCGGGCCCACCCTGGCTGAGGCACTCAGTGCGAGACCCCAAGCTGGGGGACCCAGAGAAGTGGAGAAAAACAGATCTGCATAAACTGCCTCGCCATTCTCCAGGCAGAGACTTCCACTGTCCCGCCCACCTATCAACAAGCTTTACCTGAGTTCCTGAGGCAATGGTGTGAAACAGGAGACAAAGCCCCACCCCTATGCAGCAATGAAAAACAAAAGGGAGAGGCCAGAATCCAGAATCGGAGATCAAAGAAGTGGCTTTAGTCTGATCGCTTATTTTGACTTATGATTTTATCATTGTATCTGTTGGTTTTGATCACGTTTGTTGTTTACCTTCTGACATACACTGTTTCTTGATTTTATTGGCCTGTCTCTATGTAGCTATCAGTACTCTTTAGGGAATCTTTTTTACGTGTCTTTCTTCACTTCTTTCCAGACTTGTGTCTCTTTCTCATCTGATAGTTGGTATGTATATCTGTTTTCCCTCTCACTCTTCTCTCTTTCTAACTCCCTATTGACCCCCCCTTTCTCCATTATTTTCCTCTTTTATACCCCCTTTTTTAATCTAGGGACCAAGACTACATACTGCTGAATAGACAGATTGTAAGGCAGACGGAAATAGGTTCCAATGTGCTTCATACACCTGTTCATGGATGCTAGAATCAGCATTCTGAACCACAGTTTCCCTCTCAATTAAACCTCAAAACCAGCTGGGCTTGGTGGCTCAGCCTGTAATCCTGCACCTTTGGGAGGCTGAGGTGAGTGGATTGCCTGAGCTTGCGGGTTCGAGACCTGCCTGGGCAGCGAGACCTCATCTCTACAATAAATCAAAAAATCAGCCGGGCGTGGTAGCGCATGCCTGTAATTCCGGCTACTCAGAAGGCTGAGACGGAAGGATTGCTGGAGCCCAGCAGGCGAGGCTGCAGTGGCCGGGAGCAGCCACTGCACTCCAGTCTGGGCGACCGAGTGAAACTCCAACTCAAAAAATAAATAAATAAATAAATAAATAAACCTCAAAACTGCAAAAAGCACAGATTGCAGCCTATGCTCCAACCTGAAAAGTGAACAAAGTCAGAAGACCCTCATAAGGAAGAACAGGACACTGCAGAAGAGAAATAAAAGCAACCCCACCTTCCCTCAAAAACAGAATTGAAGAAGGGGAGGAAAAGGGGGAGAGAGAGAAAAATCTACACAAATGAAGAAAAACCAAAAGAAGAGTATGGGTCTCTCCCAGACCCCTGGGAGGGCAGACACTGAGAAAACTGACTTTGGAGTGCAAACAATGAAAAGCTTCCAGAATGAAAGGTCTCAAACTACAAACATAGATATCAAGACAATAATGGAGAGATTAAAAAGAATTGAGGAGACACAAGAAGAAACTAGGAAGGAGCTGATATCTGAGATAACAGTAATAAAGAATACTGTGAATGAAATAAACAACAAATTGATAAGCATGGAAAAGCAGAATTACCCAAGCAGAAGAAAGAATCTCAGAGCTTGAGGACCAAAATTTAGAAATAACCC
>NW_007246053.1:229923-232200 GCF_000164805.1 Carlito syrichta
CTTCATCAGTGAGGGAGAATTAAAATCTTTCCCAGATATCCAATCCCTAAGAACCTATGCTGCCACCAAACCATCTCTACATGAAACACTAAAGAAAGTACTAAACGCAGAAGAAAAGGAAAAAAGAACAATGTTCTTCACAAGAGTACAGGGAAAAGAATAAAATATACACGAACCAACCTCAAAACCAAAAGAAAGACAAAAACAAACAAACAAACAAACAAAAAACCCAGTGGAAGAACAACAACTCTATAAGAATGCTATGATAGGGATGAACTCTCACATTTCAATAATTAGCCTGAATGTGAATGGACTAAATGCACCACTGAAAAGACATAGAGTGACAAAATGGATAAAATATCACCAGGCAACAATATACTGCCTTCAAGAGACCCATCTCACTAGAAAGGACATAGACTCAAAGTAAGAGGATGGGAAAAAATTTTCAGGCGAATGGAACACAAAAGAAAGGAGGAGTCGCGATCCTAATTTCAGACAAAATACCATTTAAGCTATCAAAAATTAAAAAAGATATAGAGGGCCACTACATAATGATAAAAGGTTCACTCCATCAACAAGAAATATCTATCCTAAACATATATGCACCCAACATAGGTGTGCCAACTTTCATAAAGCAACTTCTAGGAAAACTAAAGAAAGATATTGACTCTAACACCATCATAACTGGGGATTTTAATACCCCACTCACAACCCTAGACAGATCATCAGGACAAAAAATCAGCAAGGAGATCCGGAACCTCAATGAGACTCTGAACCAAATGGACTTAATTGATACCTACAGAACACTCCATCCAAAAACCACAGAATACACATTCTACTTATCACTGCATGGAACATATTCTAAGATCGACAACATAAGTGGACACAAATCAAGCATAAGCAAATTTAAAAGGACCGTAATTCTACCATGCACCTTCTCGGACCACAGTGGAATAAAAATAAACATTGACACCAAAAGGGTCCCCCCAAAACTCACAAAGACATAGAAACTAAACAGCATGATGCTAAACAACTCCTGGGTCAATGATGAAATCAAAACACAGATCAAAAGATACCTGGAAACAAATTAAAATGAAGAAACATCTTACCAAAATCTCTGGGATGCCCTGAAAGCTATAGTAAGGGGGAATTTATATCCCTACAAACACACATGAAGAAAATGGAAGGAACACAAATTAACAACCTAACAAGCCACCTAAAGAAGCTGGAAAAGCAAGACCACAAAAACGCTAATTTCAACAGAAGAATCCAGATCACCAAAATAAAAGCCCAAATCCAGGACATAGAAGACAAAAGATAATACAAAAAATCAATGAAACAAAAAGCTGGTTCTTCAAAAGGATAAACAAGATTAATGGTCCCCTAGCTAGACTGACCAAGAAAAAACGAGAAAAAAACCAAATAAGCACAATCAGAAACACAAAAAATGAAGTCACGTTTGACCCTGAAGAAATACAAAAGATCATTAGTGACTACTACGTACACTTGTATGGAAACAAACTTGAAAACCTTAAGGAAATGGAGGACTTTCTGACATCACACAACCTACCCAGGTTGGAACAAGAAGAAATTGAGACCCTAAATAGACCAATAACAATCAAGGAAATCGACTACGTAATAGAATACTTCCTACAAAAAAAAAGCCCTGGTCCAGATGGCTTTCCAGCAGAATTCTACAAGACATTTAAGGAGGAGCTGATACCAATCCTACTGAAGGTATTCCAGGCAATTGAAAAAGATGGAACTCTCCCCAAATCATTTTACGAAGCCAACATCCCATTGATACCCAAGCCAGGTAGAGATCCAACAAAGAAAGAGAACTATAGGCCAATATCTTTGATGAACATAGATGCTAAAATTCTCAACAAGATCCTAGCAAACCGGATTCAGCAATACATCTCAAAAATCATCCATCATGACCAAGTAGGCTTCATTCCTGGCATGCAAGGCTGGTTCAATATTCGTAAAATCATAAATGTAATTAAATACATCAACAGATGTCAAAACAAAAACCACATGATCATATCACTAGATGCAGAAAAAGCTTTTGATAAAATCCAGCACCCCTTCTTGATAAAAACCCTTGAACATCTAGGCATACGGGGAACATACCTCAAAATAGTAAAAGCCATCTACGAGAAACCCACAGCCAGCATACTCCTAAATGGACAAAAATTGGAACCAATTCCCCTGAAAACTGGAACTAGACAAGGATGCCCACTCTCTCCCCTCTTGTTCAACATAGTATTGGAAGTG
>NW_007246053.1:232659-233116 GCF_000164805.1 Carlito syrichta
AACAGCTTGGTATTGGTATAGGATCAGGCATATAGATCAATGGAATACAATTGAGATTTCAGAAGCAATACCTCAATTTCTCAACCAACTCATCTTCGACAAAGCCTCCACCACCTACCACTGGGGAGAGGAGAACCTATTCAGTAAATGGTGCTGGGAAAACTGGCTGACCACATGCAGAAGATTGAAACAGGACCCCTATCTATCCCCATGCACAAAGGTTAACTCCAAATGGATCAGAGACCTAAATGTAAAACCTCAAACCATAAGAACCTTAGAAAATGAAGGAAATACCCTCATGGAAATCGGAACTGGCATCCAATTCCTGAACAAAACCCGAAACCCACAGGTCATAAGAGAGAAGATAGACAAATGGGACCTTATTAAACTGACAAGCTTCTGCAAAGCCAAAAAAACCATCAGGAGAGCAGGGAGACAGCCTACAGACTGGGAAAAA
>NW_007246053.1:233630-233971 GCF_000164805.1 Carlito syrichta
ACCCATGTTGGAAAGAAAATGAAAATCTATGTCTATTTGAACATCCAATGTAATACTATAAGAAAATGACTGACGGTACTGGGAAAATATGGGGGGGAGGGAGATGGGATTAATAGTAGCAAATACCTGTCTGGGGACGGGGAAACACCTCTTATCAACAGGGTGCCTGAATGAAACATAATTGTATACCTAACCCTTCACTGTACCCCACAACATCATCATAAAAAATATTGATAACAACAACAACAAAAAAAGAAAACCCTAGAGAATCTGTCAAAAACCTCCTTACACTGATAAAGGACTTTGGCAAAGTCTCAGGATATAAAATAAATGTGCAAAAG
>NW_007246053.1:234354-295916 GCF_000164805.1 Carlito syrichta
AGCCAGAACGATCCTCAGCAAAAAAAACAAAGCAGGAGGTATCACATTACCAGACTTCAAACTTTACTATAAAGCTACAATCATCAAAACAGCTTGGTATTGTACAGGAACAGGCATATAGACCAACGGAATCGAATTGAGATTCGAGAAGCAAAACCTCAATTTCTCAACCAACTCATCTTCGACAAAGCCTCCACCACCTACCACTGGGGAGAGGAGAACCTATTCAGTAAATGGTGCTGGGAAAACTGGCTGACCGCATATAGAAGACTCAAACAAGACCCCCATCTATCCCCATACACAAAAGTTAACTCCAAATGAATCAGAGACCTAAATGTAAAACCTCAAACCACAAGAATTTTAGAAAATGCAGGACATACCCTCATGGAAATTGGAGCTGGCATCCAATTCCTGAACAAAACCCAAAACCCATAGGCCATAAGAGAGAAGATAGACAAGTGGGACCTCATTAAACTGACAAACTTCTGCAAAGCCAAAGAAACCATCAAGAGAGCAGGAAGACAGCCCACAGACTGGGAAAAAGTATTTGCCAACTCCAGGTCCGACAAAGGCTTAACATCCTGGATCTACAAGGAACTCAAACGTGCTGAAAGGAAAAAAACAAACAACCCCATTATAAAGTGGGCAAAAGATATGAACAGACACTTCTCAAAAGAAGACATCCGAGCAGCCAACAGACACATGAAGAAATGTTCAACCTCACTAATCATCAAGGAGATGCAAATCAAAACCACACTGAGATACCACCTAACTCCAGTCAGAATGGCCATTATTAATAACTCAAAAAAACAAAAAACAAAACAGTTGCTGGAGAGGGTGTGGGGAAAAGGGAACACTTCTACACTGTTGGTGGGAATGCAAACTAGTGCAACCTCTGTGGAAAGCAGTGTGGTGATTCCTAAAAACTCTAAATATCGACCTCCCATATGACCCTGCAATCCGCCTACTGGGAATATAACCTGAAGAACTCAAATCACTCTATCAAAAAGATACCTGCACATGTATGTTTATCGCAGCATTGTTCACAATAGCAAGAACCTGGAACCAAACATGCTGTCCATCAAAAGAGGACTGGATCAAAAAAATGTGGTACATATACACAATGGAATACTACACAGTCATAAAAAAGTACAAAATCATGAATTTTGCAGCAACCTGGATGGAACTAGAGTCTATAATACTGAGTGATCTCTCACAGAAACAAAGATCTGAGTATCACATGTTCTCACTCATATAGTGGACCTTGAACATCTACCATAATACTATAAAAAAAAGGACTGACAGTGGTGGGAAACTACGGGGATGGTAGTGTGGGGAGGGGAGGTACGACTAACGGTAGTCAATATCTGTCTGGGGATGGGGAGACACCCCTTATCAACAAGGGTGCCTGAACGATGCACATTTGTATACCTAACCCTTAACTGTACCCTACAATTTTATAATAAAAAATATGTTTAAAAAAAAGAATTGGATTCTGGTGTGCTAAATCCTCCCACAAAATGGCTTTCCTGGTTTGTTTTGGAAGGAGACACTGCTGGCTTTGCTTATCTCAGACTGGTTGGAGTTAGCGTGCACTTAGCTTCTTGGTCCCTTTCTTGTCAGGAGAAAGGTGGAGTTCTAAGGTTCTTACTAACATAATGTTACTTTGTGGTTAAGCACGCAAACTCTGAGTCAGGCTGCCTGTGTTGACATTCTAGTACCTACTGTCATTAGCTGTGTGACCCTGGGCAAACGACTCGGCCACTCTCTGCCTCAGTGTCCTTATCCATAAAATGAGGATGATAACAGTAGCTACCTCACAGTATTGTTAAGAGGATTAACTGATGTTTAAAATAGAACCTAGCACATAGTAAATGTTGATTATCAATTATTATTGATGTTTCCTGGAGGTTATGTTTAAAAGTCCTCAATATAGCCCGATTCTAGCACAAAGAATTTTTTCCCTGAGTTATGACGAATTGGTGGTCATCTCAAATACTGAGTAAATCTTGGTTAAGTAGTCTAAATTTTTTTAAAATTTAAAGACTTTTTTTTTTACATTAGGATTCACTCTTGGTGTTGTACACTCTATGGGTTTGGACAAACATCTAATGATGTGTATTCATTCTTATGGTATTATAAAGAGTATTTTCATAGCCCCAACAATTCTGTGTTCAGCCTGTTCACCTCCCCTCCCCACAATTCCTGGCTATCACTGATCTTTTTATGGTCTGCATAGTTTTGCCTTTTCCAAAATGTCATATAATTGGAATCACACAGTATATAGCTTTTTCAGGTTGGCATATTTCACCTAGTAATATACATTTAAGTTTCTTCTATGTCTTTTCATGGATTGATAGCTTATGTCTTTTTCAAGCTGAATAATATTCCCTTGTCCTGATGCACCATAGTTTATTGAAACTTTTACCTACTGAAGCATATCTTGGTTGCTTCCAAGTTTTGGCAATTTTGAATAAAGTTTCTATAAATATTTGTGTACAGGTTATTGTGTGGACATAAGTTTTTAACTCCTTTGGGTAAAGGATCCAGTGATTGCTGGATTAGATGGTAAGAGTATGTTTAGTTTTTGTAAGAAGTCACAAAACTGTCTTCTAAAGAGGCCATAAGCTAAGTACTTTGGATTCATGTAGTAGATGCTTTCTTCTCGTGATGTTGATATAAGGGTATAGGATATGAGGACCAGTTTATAAAAAAGTTATGTGTGAAGGTCAGTATTGCCTTAGGTTCACCTGGGTATTATGAAATGCATGGGGGAAAGATAGCAGGGAGGATGGGTTGACAGTGATTGCAATCAACTGTACTGAACCAGCTCTGCAGTGATCGGTAATATGGTACCAGTTCCAGAGAAAACCAGGCTGTTTCTGTCATGAGATTGGTGTGAGGAAGCCAAGTATTCTCACCCTCAAGTAAGTCTGTGGAGGGTTTTCTACTGAGTTTACACCCACGCCCATCTCCATGTAGCCTGAACCACAGGTTAGAGAAACAGGTTCATCGACGGTAAGTGCTAAATATTATTGCCCTAAAAGTTATGTTTGACTCGAGAGACACATTGCTCTGCAATCTTGGATGACAAAACTAAGAGGAGTGTTTGTGAACTCCTACTCTCATGGCAGAGTAATCAAGATTATGAATTAGGCGCCCAGCAGAATTTTTCACTTAACTCTAGTACCCATCTTTCTCTTTCCCCTTCTATCTTCAAATATCTCCATTTATAGCTTTCCCATTATTTTTAGGATGCTGCTGAATCTTCCATTTCTTGTTGTCACTTCTCTGAGCATGTTGACCTCAGGGACTGGATTTTATTAACTGTTTTATCCCAATTACCTGGTATTTAGTGCATGTTCAGAAAGCATTTGTTGAAGGAGGGAAGGGAGACAAAATTTTACAGAGATGTGAAAAAGACTTCACCCAGTTTACATATTAAACTTACTTCTAACTTGTGACTGAATTAAGCAGAGGGAATTAGAGACAAAATTCAGCCCCCATTGAGAGTAGATTTAAAACGCAAAGATTGATCAGAAACCAGGGAAGATGACTTGCAAGAGGAAGAACTTTTATTGAAACATCACCATAGAGAAAGCCAAAGAAATGTTACTATTCTAAAAATAGCTTGTCTTAATTAATTGCAAGAAAACCGAAAAATAAGAAGGCCCTTATTAAGGAACCTAGTTTTGATTTGGTATTTTAGTTTAGGGCCCATTTTTTCTTGGGGACTGGAGTTTAGGAAGGTGCCCTCTGTTCACTCTTGTTATTGACTTTGGTGGGTTTCTCTTCCATGGTGTGAACTCTGGAAGAGAGAACTTTACCACGAGGATCGATTTCTTCAACAACTGTTTTAACAATGGTGGTTTTAGATGAATCTGAAATGACACATGTGAACTGTTAGAATGTCTCCAACTCATAAATGGGAAATAAGTCATTATTTGAAACATATACAAATAAATACTGGAAGCTTAACACAGCTTTTGCTTACCTTTTGTCTGATTCCCAAGGCCTCCAAAGCCTTTTGATTTAGAACAGGAGCTGTAAATATATAGGCAGTTTGTATTAATTATTCCACTCTGTTTTGCTGAGGAAGCTGAAAAACAATACTCAAAGTGGGAGTCCATTGAATTCTGAAATCATATCGGAAGGGTTTTATCTACACGTGATCTGGATCATAGCTACCTTGTGCTTGATTCCAGATGATTTTGAATAACCTTTAGAATAAGTTGTATCCTCAGTGGAAGTGGTACTTACCCATCCTCGCCATCGATCAGGTGGCAGTAGGTCTCGATCTCCTTTTCCAGGTAGGACTTGATGTCCAGGAGCTGTTCATGCTCGAGCTTCTGGCCCTCGGTATCGGTCCTGACCTGGTGCAGCTGCTCCTCCAGGGCCCCGATCTGAGCCTGGATCTGCGCCAGCTGGGTACAGTAGTTGCCCTCGGTCTCCGTCAGGGAGCACTCCAGGGAGTGTTTCTGTGGTTTGGTAAGACAGAGTTGGATAGAAAATGTCACAGCTATATTTTCAGACAAAAACCAAAGCACTTAAGAGATAAGAGAGTTATCCTTGCCTAATGCAAATAATCATATCTATTTGTTTAAAAGACTGTATTTGTTCAATATGAATTGTTGCCTTTATTAGACCTCATACTATTTTTCTGTTTGAGAATGACACAGTTGTGGTGAATGACCTTCACATGCCCAGGAGTTTTAGAAAAGGTGAAATTGTTTCTTCATACACCACAGTGTAAAGATCCCTGCCCTGCACCAATACAGTTTGTGCTTGTCGAGTCTAGCACAATTTGCCACTTTTTCCACAAATAAAAATCCCTCAACACGTTGCTACCTCATTTCTAATCACATGGCAGCTTTGTCTCATGAGGATTACGGCTATTCTATCAAAAAGTAATCCTGTATTGAATTGCACAGAATTTCTACAAGTAGAATAAACCAAACAATTACCTTTTTAGGCATTATTATTTTTTGTGTTTTAGATTAGAAAATGTAGTTTATTTAGAAAGTAAATTGGAGAGAGACAGAAAGAGAGGATTCACCTCCCCAAGAGAGGGGAGGGCATTTTTAGACTTTAAATACAGCAGTTTGATTCATTGCCTTGTGAATCCAAATGGGTTTATACAGACTTGCAGAGGGAACACTTAATGTAACTTCACACGAAGATGAGAGTGTCTTACTCTTTCATCTGCAAGTATTTTTCTATAAAATACTGACTTTATACACACATTCATAGTCCCATTTTTGGATAACTCTGGGGTTTTACTAGCTATCATAGGAAAAGTAAAGACTTGGAAGTTAGAAAATTTGGAGAGACTAGCCTGGGCAACTTGGCAAGACCTCAACTCTACAATAAACCAAAAAATGAACCAGGCATGGTGGCATGTACCTGTAGTCCCAGCTACCTGGAAGGCTGAGGATTGCCTGAGCCCAGCAGGTTGAGGCTGCGGTGGCTGTGAGTGAGCCACTGTACTCTAGCCTGGGTGACAGAGTGAGACTCTGACTAGAAAATAAAAATTAAAAAAAAGAGATAAATTTGGAGAGAAATTGTGGTTCCTCTGCACCCAGCTGTGGAATTCTGAGAATTGCTTAACTTCTTTGAATCTCAGATTCCTCTTATGGAAATAATGACAAGAGTTATAAAGTCAGCCTTGCCCATGCCTGGGGGTTATTGTGCACTCATATGTGGGTGGAAGTGCTGGGAGAATCCTTGATAAAAGGGGTTATTATTATCATTACACACGTTTAGTTTTCTAGCCAACCTTCATGCCTGTACTTTGTTTCTTGTTTATGCCACTTGAAAAGGAACTTGTAAGTGTGCTTAGTCAAGTGACCAAAGGAATGCTAGTTGTAGCTAGGAGGGGTGCAAGCATATTTTTGTTCTCTGTAAGCAGTGCTTTTTTTTCTTTTTTAAAAAAGTTGGCACAATAATTGTACATATTTATGGGGCACATAGTGATATCTTGCTACAATATATAGTGATTGGATTAGGATAATTAGCATACCCATCACCTCAAACATCCACCATTTCTTTGCATTGAGAACATTAAAAGTCCTCTTTTCAGCTGGGCATGGAGGCTCACTCCTGAAATCCCAGCCCTTTGGGAGGCCGAGGTGAGAGGATTACTTAGCCTAAGAGTTCAGAACCAACCTAGGCAACATAGTGAGACCTCGTCTCTAGAAAAAATAAAAAAAATTAGTCAGGAATGGTGGCACACGCCTGTTGTCTCAGCTACTCAGGATGCTGAGGCGGAAGGAGTACCTGAGTCTAGGATTTTGAGGCTACGGTAAGCCGAGATCGTGCCACTGTACTTCGGCCTGGGTAACAGAGATTATTCGAAGGAGTTGAACAATTCTCAGGGTTCCACGGTTGGGTGCAAAGGAACCACAATTTCTCTCCAAATTTTCTAACCTCCAATTCTATTTGTTTCTCACGATGGCTGGTAAAGCCCCAGAATTTTATCCACACATGAGGCTATGAATGTGTATAAAATCAGGATTGTATATAAAAATACTTGTGGGTGAAAGGTAAGACACTCTTATCTTCATGTGAAGTTACAGAAAGTGTTCCGTCTGTGACTCTATAAACCCATTTGGATTCACAAGGCAATGAATCAAACTGCTGTGTTTAAAGCCTTAAAAGGTAGTTCTTTGGTTTATTCTACTCAAAAACAAACAAACCTCTCTTCTAACTATTTGAAGATATGTAATAAATTATCGTTAACTACAGTGACCCCACAGTGCTATAGATCACTAGCCTGGATTCCTGCCATCTAGCTGTCATTGTGTACCCCTTAGTCAACTCCTCCCTACTTCCCTCCCCACTCCTTCCTATCTCGCAGAAACCACTGTTCTACTCTCTACTTTTGTGTGATCAACTTTCTTTAGCTTCCACGTATGAATGAGAACATAAACAGTGGTTTTTGATCTTTTGACTTGGCAGAGAAGTTTCAGGGTAAAAACCCTTTTCTTTTTTGAGTATCTCAAAGTAATTGCACTGGCTAATTTCTAAGGTTTCCTAATGATTAGCATTGGAGTATAATTTTCAGGCAAAGAGGATTCTCAGGTGCGGAACACAAATGTTTTAGGTCACATTTTTCTCGTTCTTTCATTAGTTGCATGATTTCAAAGAAAATGTGCAAAATGCCAATGTGTCTTTATGTCAGACATAGCAATGAATGGATACACCCTAACATAAGTAATATGTTCTGGAAGAAAATTTTTTTTAACTTTGTTCTCAATTTGTAAAGCCAATCTGTTGTGTCCTTTTTGCTTACCATGGCTAGGAGGGACTGCAGTTCAATCTCCAGGGTTTGAAGAGTGCGTTTCATCTCGGTGAGTTCATTCCGGGCGGAGGTGGTGGCCCCAGCGTCATCTGAGATCTGCTGCTGCAGCGAGGCGCTCTGAAAGGTCAGGGCTCCGGTTAGGGTGTTGTTTGCTGCACCTGCTCCCGGTGCCAGGTAAGCGGGGCCCGGGGTGGCTGTACCTTCTCGTTGAACCAGGCCTCGGCATCTCTGCGGTTCTTCTCAGCCAGGGCCTCATACTCAGCTCGCATGTTGTTCAGCAGGACTGTGAGGTCCACCCCAGGGGCCGCATTCATCTCCACGTTGACGTTGCCTCCAGCCGCGCACTGCAGGACCTTCATTTCCTGGAAAAGATTTGCTTAACCAAATTAGGATCGGAATTATTTTTTTAAAGTGCCAGACAGAAAGGACCCACAGGGTTAGAAACTTTTGGGGAAGAGTTTGGTTCCTTAGAGAAGGATGCAAAGGAACATTCCCAACAATCTAAGCCACCTGGAGAAATCCACAGGTTCCTTTTTGATACTTAAGATATTGTGTTCATCATCTGAAATTAATCTTTAAGTTTGAGAGGGAGTCGATCAGGAAGGCCAGCAAGGTGGAATGTCTACCTCCTCGTGATTCTTCTTGAGGTAAGCCAGCTCCTCGCTCAGAGTTTCCACCTGAATCTCCAGGTCGGTTCTGCACAAGGTCAGCTCATCCAGGACTCTGCGTAGACCATTGATGTCCGCCTCCACGCTCTGGTGCAGGGCCAGTTCATTCTCATACCTTAGGGAGGGATTTGAAAGTTTCTTCATTTGTCATTAGACACAAGTTGTATCACTTTTCAGATCATCATAAGATGCAAGCTTTGAGGTAAAACTATTAAAATAATACTTAAAACTCTGGTTAGGCCACCCCAGGTGCAATATAGATACTTTGAAGCAAGAGAATGAGAAGTCCCCAAATTCTCTCAGATGACCTTGATATCCATTCGCATTAGCCCCCAGATTTCCCAAGTAAAACGTTACTCAGCTAGTTACTCATTCTATTATGCATTTGATTTAAATAACAATAAGCAAAAGACAAAGAATTGAGCCAACTTCAAATAGTCTAAATAAAAGAGAGAAATGCTTAGATCACTTTCCCCTCGATTTTCTTCAGCTCTACTTACTTTAGTCTGAAGTCATCAGCCGTTAGTCTTGCATTATCATTTTGCAGGGCGACACTAGCATTACTTGTAGCTGCAGAAATTATCTGATAAATGGAGAGTTGGTTAAGAGTGAGAAAATGTCTTTTTAAAAAGTTTTCAAATGTCCTTGAAATAAAGTGACCTATGAAATTTTAATAATGTCTAATTTTCAAATTTCCCTGAAATAAAGTGACCTACGAAGTAATAGCAGTACTTCTTATGTTTGTCTCTAATAATGATTCTTTTGAAAGTGGAACATCCAAGTATGGCCTCTTTTATTACCCCTCAGGCCATTAAAAAAGAAAAACTCTTTCTATGGAAAAGCTTATAAATGTATAGCTGTAGACATTGGGCAGTTTTAAATATTTTAGCATACATGCATACCTAATACTCCATAATGGATGGGCCATGTTCAAAGATTAGAATTTTAATATAGATTATTTTTAATATTCATAGCAAGTTATCAAAACTTAGAAGCCGAGGGCAAAGCCCTGTTGTAATAGCTTGCACACCTGGGCATATGTGAGTGGCTAACTAGTCTCTTGAATGTTGGCGCCCATGACATTGCATTTCTTACCTGGTTTTTAAGGTCATCAATTATTGGGAAGTATCTGCTGTAATCATGATCAAGACCTCGGCAAGAACCAGGCCCAAATTTCTCATACCACCCCTTGATCTTCTGTTCCAAGTCGGCGTTGGCCTCCTCTAGGGCTCGAACATTCTCCAGGTAGGAGGCCAAGCGGTCGTTGAGGTTCTGCATGGTCACCTTCTCATTGCCGGAGAGGAGGCCATGCTCATTCCCGGTGAAGGCTGCACAAGAAGCACTTCCCCCGCTCAGCCCTGCCCCAAAACCTCCGGTGGACGAGCTGCCCCCAAAGGTGCAAGAGAAGCCACTTCCAATGCCTGGCCCACCGCACGTGTTTCCAGCCCCAAAGCCTGCTCCCCCAGTAGAAAGCCTCACAGAGCCTGCTCCCCCACAGGAGCCAAGCCGTCTGGATGCGGAAGAAAAGCGCACAGACATGGTGTTCAGACTGAGCGTTTGTTCCAGGATGAGGCTCTAGTGGCGAATGTCCTTCTCAGACACTTTGGCCTGCCTTTATATACACACTATTAGGGTGCTTCTTGATGAACTTTGCTACTCATAGCAAAATGGTGTGTGCCAGCTCATTGTGAATTATCCCTAATTGAGTGATTTTTTTTTTAGTTAATGAATGTCTTTACCCTACTGTGTCCATTTCTGTAGGTGGATGGTTACCTTGGGGTTATTTGTTATCTCTGGAATTGGACAGGGTGGAGTATTATCAAGATGATTATAGTGGTACATTTCAAATTTTGTATGAGTAACCCTTCCTGTCTTCCAGGCTTCAGGAATATACAATTCCTGTAAGAACAGAAAGGTGTGATAGGCAAAGTTCTTTTTCCCTTGCCCAAATCATCAGCATTGTGTTTTCTCCAGCAAGTGAAGCATCATAGTCATAATTTCCTATCAGGTATGTGGAAAATAATTTCAAGACAATGAGTCCATGATACCAAAGGAAGGAGACAAGTTCCTAAAGGAAAATTGAGGGATTAAATGGAATTTTCTTTGGAGACAGAAAGTCTTCCTTTGATTCTTGTCCTTCCTGAATGACCATTTCCGCTGTAGTGGTCTTCTGTCTAAGCTCTTGCTAACCAGGTTAAGGGAATTGGTTAGCCTCCCTGGGCCCCAGTTTCCTCATCTGTAAAACAAAGGGACTAAATTATAGCCTCTATGTTGCCTTTCTAGCTCTAGATTTCTCTTATTTCTGCGCGCCTTCTTTTCACTATTTCTAGACTACTTTCCTGCACTTATTTCCTCCACTTTTCACCTCTTATTTACCTCTAAATTTTGGTTCTACGGTTTTACTGAAAATAATCTCTGAAAGGTCACCAGTCACTGTACCTCTAATCCAATCATTATTTCTTTTCATTATTTTCTTATACCTTCTTGTTTATGTTCAGTACTGACAACCTCAGTCCAACTGAGTTCCCGACTGTTGCTTTCTGAGACTCTTTTTGCATCTCCGGTTGCTCCCCTTTTCTGTTCCATTCATAGTTTCTGTGCTCTGCATTTCATCATTTCTTACAGTTTTCTGGTTGGCATTAAGACTCTTCTTAATGTAGGTTTTGCCTTGTTGATGTGCCCATTTTTCTATCTCCTCTCTCCCATCTCTCTGCCTTTGTTCATGTTGTCCCTTCTAACTGCTTTGTTTTCTTCTTAAAATTAAAAATTATAAAGAATCATTGGAGATCTTGCATTTGCAAAGAACGATTGACATCACTTTCAATTATACAGATTGAAAATGAAGTTGGTAAAAATATAAATTTTCATAACCTAATAAATGAATTTGCAGAAAAGAAAGCCAGAAAGATTTGTCCATCAATCAATAAATTACATTACTAAAATATCATGACTTGTATTACATAAAATTATGTCACAAAATTTGTTTTTGCTACTTTAGTTTATAGTGTTATACATGTCTCATTACTACCTCTATTGAATGTTATAAGTAATTTTTTTTTTAAATTGTATTTTAGCATTTCTAGCTGAACTTTTCTGACTTTTCAACAAGAAGTCCCATATTTTCATTTTGCACTGGGACCCACAAATTGTATAGCCAGGCCTGCTTGTTGGATCTTTTTCTGGGGAAGCTGAAGTGTCCTAGAGAAAAGGTCTCCAGATACAAACATTTGAATGTTCCCCACAAAAAAGGAAGCTCACCACACAACCACCCTGGAGTACAGCACAGACACTTACACTTAAATATTCTCCAAATATTTAAGACCTTAGTCTTGAAAATGAACAGAATTTCAAAGATCATCATACACTGGAAGACATTCCAATGTGAAAGACAGAAATTCAAATAAACAAGCAAAATAGCACTCAGGGGAGATAGAGATAATTTTAAAAGCTGAAGAAAACTTTAAAAAAAGAAACTACCTATAATTATTACCCTTATAAATAGCAACAATAATGTATATTGAAAAAATGAATATCATTAAAGCTGAACAGTAAGCACAAAAAGATCTCTTAGAATTAAAAATTGGCCGGGTGCGGTGGCTCATGCCTGTAATCCCAGCAATTTGAGAGGCAGAGGCAAGAGGATTGCCTGAACTCAGGGGTTCGAGGCCAGTCTGAGCAACATGGCGAGACCTTGTCTCTAAAAAAGAAAAAAAAAAGAATTAAAAATTATCTTCCAAAATAAAACTTGAAAATATAAATTGAAAAATAAACTTTAACAAATCCCCTAAAAAGTAAAAGATGGATATGTGAACCTTGGAAGAGCCAATCTCTCAAGATGAACCTTGAGTGGCTGCTGACAGCCTAAATTCAAATTAGAAACAAGTGGCCTTCCTGACTAGAGGTCACAAACTCGCTCTGAGTTCTGGGAAAACCTCACACATCTGCCTAATCTGGGGACTTTCCTAGCTGCCTGTTAGCATTTATGCCACCAGAGTTAACCAAAAGGCTGTGGCCCATATCCCAATCAAAATTTAGCAAGCATCAACCAATTAGAGCTCAGCAAACATCTACCAACCAGAACTAAGCAAGTTGGAATCTTTTATTTGCAAATGCAGACCTGAGTGGGAACCTGGGTGGGAACTTTCTTTATAAAAGGTAAACCCTCCCTTTGTTTTCTAGAAGCACCTTCATTTTACAACAAAGGCTGCATCTTGGGTTTGACAACTGTTGTCTGGAATAACGTCTCTATTCTCAAAATTCCCTTTTGTTCACAGATAAAAGAAGAAATTAGAAAGAGTCTTGTTCCAAGAAGAACAACATTGAGTAGTTTTTTGGAATGAGAGAAGGGAGAAACGATGAAGATATTTTATTGGGTTGATGCATAAGTCCTTAGTGTTTGTTTGGCAACACTGCAGTGTTGGGAGTTTGTTTATCATTTGTCATTTGGAGTGACAGTTGCGCTTGTGAATACGCCTTACATTTTGCAAATTTGAAGAAAATTAGTGCTATTTGTGGGCAAAAGAAGATGAAGTGTCAAGTGGGAAAAAAATGAACCCTTGAGACATACTCCTCTGTTTGAATTTAGCAGAGGAGTAAAGGCAGAAGAGGCAGCTTGAAACATCTGTGTTGTGGACGGGGAGAACACCATCAGGGAAAGCATGGCAAGAAAACGGTTTTGTCGTTTCAAAGAGGGCCAGTTTTACCTGAGTGATTCTGCATGTTCAGAATTACTGAAGACCATCAAGTTTTGATGAAGATCGTTTAAACGCTTCAATCCATGATTATCTACATAAGTCAGTCTGAGAATTGGCAAATGTGATGATCTGGTGACCTGTCAACCAGTGTGTGATATTTGCATTCCATGGCAAGCAAAAAATGCTATGAACATGTGCATTAACTCAATATGGACATATTCTAAAATGCTACTCGGAACTTAAGGACTGAACTTCTAAATTCAAAGTGCATTAACTTAATATAGACATATTCTAAAATGCTACTCGGAACTTAAGGACTGAACTTCGAAATTCAAAGAGACCACCAAGAACTGTGAACAGTAAACAAAAGACAACCACAGTGAAGCACTTAACAGGATCTTTCAGAGAACTATGGAGAAAATGAGAACATTTACAATATCAGGAGAAACCCCCCCCATATCCAATGATAGGGAAGCTGTGATACCAGTGAGGAATGCTTTCAGAATTCTAATAAAAAATGGTGTCTAATCTAAAATTCTGTCCTTTAACAATCACAAATGAAGGTAGAATAAAAATGTTTTCAGACATGAAATTTCTCAAAAAATTTACCTCCCTTGCACACCTTGTCAGAAAGTCACTAGAGAGAAAAACAAACTTGAAAAAGGAAAGCTTAGGATCCAGGAAACAGGGTCCCAACACGACTGCATTGAATGAACGTCCCTAGATGACAGCTAGGTAGCATGTTTTAAAAAAAAAACAGCTCATGTTGAATAAGAGGATGGGGGATTCTGAAAGTGAGGTTTTCAGGGGATAGATAGAAATGATTGTCTGATAGTTTCAACTGTGTAAGAAAGAGTCATGAGAGATTAAGATACATGGAAAACCAGGTAAATAAAAAGAAAAATACTGCTTGCATAAGGAACAAAAGGTGTATAATGAAATATAATTAGAGTATACCACTTGACCCGGCAATGAACAATATTTGCTTAGTCATTCATATTGATGAAAATACTGAGCATTGATTTAACTAAATATTATGGCATAGCTATATTAGGAAGAAAGGGAGAGCCGGTAAAAGACAAATTCTCAACTTCCTTTTAAGAGGACGATCTATAATGTCTAAAATGGATACATCAAGAAATAAATAAAACATGTTATTTACAAATATAAAGAGTACAATAAATAGCTAAGAGACTATTTCTGCTGCTGTAGGAAGCAGAACTTGAGGCAGAAGCAGAGAGTAACAGATGACTGTTTTATGTTTTGACTTTGGTGATATCAGACTTTTAAAGCAAAGTACATGCATGACGTTAACAAAAAGGAAGACTTTATTTAAAAATGACCAAGAAAAAGTTCCAAATGTACATCAGAGCTTTCATTGCAAAATTTACAAATAAAGCTGATATAAGATCCAACTTAAAAAACAGACACTCAGGAAAAACAAAACAATCCTACGTCTACCAGTTAAACGAGAATAGATACCTTGAAATGTCCTTCTACCACAAAATGTCCTAACGCTCAATAAATTAAAGTACCTGTCCTTTAAAATTCATGGATAAGCTCAAAAGGAAATGAGGTCATTGTAAAAATAAACAAAAACCAAAAAGCTGAAATACATGTGGTGAGCAAACAGAGACACCTGAACTCTCCTAGATATATGGTCAAACCAGAAACGGATTTTCAGTAGGATTTGAAGTATCAAAGCTGAACTTGAGGTTCTGCTTAAAACTACATACCCCCAAAGCCTTTATCTTTAGTAGAAAAGATGAATTTAGAAAAATCTGCATGCTGGCAAAGTGAACAAGCCAGAAGATCATTGTGTTGTTGTTGGTACTGGGTAAACGATTTTACAAATTCGATAATATTAGTATTCCTGGTATTTGATAATGACTGATTGTCATGGGCTCACTCTCATCCAGTCTCACAGTTTTAATTTACACCCCCTCCATCTGAGGAACCCCAATCCAAGAAATGAAAATGTTTTGAAGCTGTTGCTCCATGGTACCCAGGAGAAATAGTCTCGGTCCCGACCTTGCAGGATTTCCAAAGTTAAATTTCAAACAAATATAAGCTCATAAAGTGAACATGTGAAGAAACAAACCATATAGCACCGAGTCAATGCTAACTACAGTCTGTAGAATAGGATATAAAAGGTCAGTGATGATGAAATTATAAGAAAGTATGTATTTTAAAAGTGTGGTTTTACTCTTTTAAAAAATATATTATTATCTTTTTATTATAAAGATGAGGGGTACAATTCAGGGTTAGGTATACAAACAATGATTATGTAGGTACCCTTGCTGATGAGGTATGCGCCTCCCTCCCCTAACAGTTTCCCTCAACTGCCAATCCCAACCCCCTCCCCTGACAGTTTCCCGTTACTGCCAAACACTTTCTTATAGCATTATAATTGTTCAAGGTCCGCTTATGAGTGAGAACATATGGTACTCTGTTCTTTGTTTCTGTGATAGATCACTGAGTATGATCGACTCCAAATCCATCCAAGTGGTTTTACTGTTTAAGAAGTGAGAATGGAAAGTGTTACAAATGAACAAGTGACTATCAAAAAAGACCAGGTAAATTTAAAAAAGAAATGAAAAATATAACTAAAATAGAAAATTTAACTGAAGGATTAAATAACAGAGAAGAAACTGAGAAGAGAGAAAGTAAACTGCAGGAAAGATGGAAGACTATTTTTCTAAATGTGAGAGAAGAAAAGTGCATACATGTATAACAGAGATGGAGAGAGATAAAAATGGTTGAAACAATGGAAGAGAGGGTCAGAAAAATAGATGATGTCACAGAAATTCTAGTGCACATTTCATTGGATTTCCTATAGAAAGAATAAGAATGGGGCAGAAAGTGAGAACTTTCTAGGATAAATTGAAAGTACCCGTCCTCCAATTTAAGAGGGACAAATAATTTTTGAAATCTGCCTTTAGTCACATCACAGCAATGATGCAGAAGACTAAAGACAAGGAGAAGATGTTGAAGCAGCCGGAGAGAAAACAGAAATCATCTACAAAGGAACCGTGATTAGACTATGAGCAGTTCCCCACTAGCAGTAGTGAAAATCAGAAGACACTATGATCTCTACAAAATGCTGACATGAAATAATTAGCAAATTAAACAGAATATCAAGCAAAACTATCTTCCAAGAATAAAGTATGAGTTTTTGGGAGCTGGTGGCAATGGTGGCAGAAATTTCAAATCCCCAAATAGAAATTGTATAGAACAATCATATCGCAAAACCAAAGACTCATGTATCACATTGACAACAATTCTAGGTGACAACATATTACCACGAACCCCAACATATACGCTGGTAGAGCAAACTACCACCAACCATGAGACCTGCATGTTGTGAGCATTTCTGTGGGAAGAAGAGAAAATCCAGAAGCCTGTGAAGGTTCTGATTATGGGCGAATCCCCAAAAGAGCCAAATGTAAAATAACAGCAGGTAGAGTTGAGAAGCAGCTGGCCACCTGCTACTGGCCAAGCTGGGTGAGGTTGGCTTGGCCAGTAGCAGGTGAGTGAAAAGAGGCCTCCATGAGGTCAGAGGGAGTGGAGCAGTCTAGATTCCATGAATTCTCAAAACTGTAGTTCCCTACCAGGAGTGCATCCCACAGTGAGGAGAAACCACAGAGAGAAGGCTCAAATTTGATCAGGTTACGGTCATAGAGACAGAGGAAAGCAGAAGGTTCAGATATGAGTGGGGAAGAGAAAGAGTCAGAGAATTTCAGAAATCAAGTCAACCTATTTTTGAATTCTAGATATAAATAAGAGAAAAGGGAGCTCTGTGAAGTTAGAAAGTCACCTCATTCTAGAAGTTAAGAAACATGAATTGTCAGTACAGCTGAGTGAAAGAAAAGGAATGAGTTAGTCTCACAGGCCAGGCATGGTGGCTCACGCCTGTAATCTCAGCACTTTGATATGCTGAAGTGAGAGGATTGTCTGAGCCCAGGAGTTTGAGATCAACCTGGGCAACATGGCAAAACCCTGTATCTACAATAAATTAAAAAATTAGCCACAGATGTGGTGGCACACACCTGTAGTCCCAGCTACTCAGGAGGCTGAGGTGGAAGGATCACCTGAGCCCAGCAGGTGGAGGCTGCAGTAGCCACGAGTGTGCCACCGCACTCCAACTTGGGCATCAGAGTGAGACTCTGACTCAAATATAAAAAATAAAATTAAAAGATGAATTAAAAATCTCACAAAATGTTAATACACAAGAATTAGGAAATGAGGACTGAATAACATTCCCATAGAAAATGAAAGCATATCATGGATTGGAAGAATCAGCATTGTGAAGATCTCCATCTTACCTAAGGCAATCTACAAATTCAATGCAATACCCATCAAATTACCAGCAACATTCTTCTCAGACCTAGAAAAGACAACACAGGAATTCATATGGAAATACAAACGTCCAAGAATAGCCAGAACAATCCTCAGCAAAAAAAACCAAAGCAGGTGGTATCACATTACCAGACTTCAAACTTTATTATAAAGCTACAATCATCAAAACAGTTCGGTATTGGTATAGGAACAGGCATATAGATCAATGGAATAGAATTGAGATTCCAGAAGCAAAACCTCAATTTCTCAACCAACTCATCTTCGACAAGGCCTCCACCACCTACCACTTGGGTAGGTGCTGGGAAAACTGGCTGACCACATTCAGTAAATGGTGCTGGGAAAACTGGCTGACCACATGCAGAAGATTGAAACAGGACCCCTATCTATCCCCATGCACAAAGGTTAACTCCAAATGGATCAGAGACCTAAATGTAAAACCTCAAACCATAAGAACCTTAGAAAATGAAGGAAATACCCTCATGGAAATCGGAACTGGCATCCAATTCCTGAACAAAACTCGAAACCCACAGGTCATAAGAGAGAAGATAGACAAGTGGGACCTTATTAAACTGACAAGCTTCTGCAAGGCCAAAGAAACCATCAAGAGAGCAGGGAGACAGCCTACAGACTGGGAAAAAATATTTGCCAACACCAGGTCTGACAAAGGCTTAACATCCTGGATCTACAAGGAACTAAAACGTGCTGAAAAGAAAAAAAAAACAACCCCATTATAAAATGGGCAAAAGATATGAACAGACACTTCACAAAAGAGGACATCCGAGCAACCAACAAACACATGAAGAAATGTTCAACCTCACTAATCATCAGGGAGATGCAAATCAAAACCACACTGAGATACCACCTAACTCCAGTCAGAATGGCAATTATCAACAACTCAAAAATAACAGCTGCTGAAGAGGGTGTGGCGAAAAGGGAACACTCCTACACTGTTGGTGGGAGTGTAAACTAGTGCAACCTCTGTGGAAAGCAATGTGGCGATTCCTAAAAGCTCTAAATATCAACCTCCCATATGACCCTGCAATCCCCCTACTGGGAATATATCCTGAAGAACTCAAATCACTCTACAAAAAAGATACCTGCATACGTATGTTTATCGCAGCATTGTTCACAATAGCAAGAACCTGGAAACAACCATGCTGCCCATCAAAAGAGAACTAGATTAAAAAAATGTGTTACATATACATGATGGAATATTACGCAGCCATAAAAAAGAACAAAATCATGAATTTTGCAGCAACCTGGATGGAACTTGAGTCTATAATACTGAGTGACCTCTCACAGAAACAAAGATATGAGTATCACATGTTTTCACTCATATAATGGACCTTGAATATCCAATGTAATACTATAAGAAAATGACTGACGGTACTGGGAAACTATGGGGGGGATGGGATCAACAGTAGCAAATATCTGTCTGGGGAAGGGGAAACACCTGTTATCAACAGGGTGCCTGAATGAAACGTAATTGTACACCTAACCCTTAACTGTACCCCACAAAACCATAATAAAAGATATTGATTTAAAAAAAAAGAAAAAAAAAAAAAAAGAAAATGAAAGCATGCCAGAAAGACATGCCCCCCAAACAGATGAAGGTATAACCCACCATTTCAAAGTGACTTAAAATCATTTAAAATAATAGAAGAAAAAAAGCAACATAATCTAGAATTAGGAAAAAAAAAGCTTAGAAATGAGATAACAAAACTTAGGAAAGAATTAGAAATAAAACAAAAAAAAGCTCATTAAATTGAGTAAGATACAATCACAGTAAATGAGAAGTTTAGGGGAAATCAGACCCTAGATAAAAGACATATTCTAGAAATAAACAATCTTTTTTTTTTTTTGAGTTGGAGTCTCACTCTGTCACCCAGACTGGAGTGCAGTGGCTGCTCCCGGCCACCGCAGCCTTGACCTGCTGGGCTCCGTCGATCCTTCTGCCTCAGCCTTCTAAGTAGCTGGAACTATAGGCGCGCGCTACCACGCCTGGCTAATTTTTTTGATTTAGTGTAGAGATGAGGTCTCACCAAGTTGCCCAGGTGCGTCTCGAACCCATGGGCTCAGGCAATTCACTCACCTCAGCCTCCCAAAGCGCGGGATTACAGGCTGAGTCACCAAGCCCGGCTGAAATAAACAATCTTAAACAAAATATTAACAAATAGAATTCAGTACTATGCTAGTTAGTATATAATATCCCAAGGGAGTTATTTTCAGGAAGTGAGAATGGCTCAATATTCATGGAATAGATGAAATAGATGAAATTGTATGATGATCTCAAAAGTACTTGAAGAAAACATCGGTAATTTTATTTATGATGTTGGAATGGCAAAAAACTTCTCTCAGTACTTGTGAAACTTAGGACCTATGATGGAAATGTTTATAAATACAATGATAAATTATACATTTATTTTATGACAAAAAAATCAGAGAAAAATAGAAATATCAAAACAGTTGCAACCCCCAATAACGAGTAGTAATTTACTTTCCTTACAAAAAGCTCTCATAAATCTTGGGTGCTCATTAAAAGAAAGATTAGTAGCCGGTGATTTCCACCCAAACATAGTGGTTGCATTTCTTTTCCTTCAGATGGAGACCGATTCCTTGGAAGTGTTTTCAGTATAGAAACCCACTACAGCAAAAAGCATGGTGAAGTTTCAAGAATTGGGGAAGAAAGTGTAATAATCATTAGCAGAACTTCTAAAGAACTCAGGGACCCTGGAATTCTGCTGAGCAAAGGAAGATCACTGAACCAAAGGCCATGGTCAGTTTTCACACATCTAGGAAGGAAGGACAGATTTAAATCCCAAAATCCTGTGGGTGTGTCTCTTTCCATCCTGTGAACTCAGGAGAACTTAAAGGAAATTCACCCAGAATTTCTATTCTATTTCACTATTCCTTTCCTGAATAGATTCATAGGGAATTCTGGTTTATTTCTTCAGCAAGACAGGGTGAATTAGAGTTACCTTTTCAATAAAGTGTGTATGTTCTATGCCATAATGGGTCTTGCCTTGGAAAGCAGATCACCATGAAGTAATTATGTGTTTAAAGTTTTTTTTTAAAGATAGGATCTCACTTGGTCACCCTGGCTGGAGTGTATTGGCATGATGACAGTTCACCAGAGTCTGGAATTCCTGGGCTCAAGGGATCCTCCTGCCTCAGCTTCCTAAATAGCTGCAAGTACAGGCACACACAAGCACATCTGGCTAAATATACTGTTTGAAAAAAATCAATATGTTATGAGCATAACACATAACCAGGGCTGGTTTCATGGACATAAAACCTGTGCAATTGCACGAGCTCGCGTGTTCAGAAGAGCCTCTTGGTTTAATGCTCTTCTGTTGCCATCTTGAAATTCTTAGTCATTTTACCTTTGAGCTTGTGTTTTGTAAGTAAATTCTGATTGGGACCACAGGGTCTGAGAGTGAACAGAGGCACATGCCAGATGTGTTTGTCTGCAGCTGTTCCTTACTGTCTCAGAGGCATATAGCATATGCGGTGCCCATGTGTACAGCATTCTGGCAGACCCATGAAGTGCAGGGATCCAGCGAGACTCAAAGCCAGTACAAAGTTAGTATGTTACTTCTGTGACCAAGTCCTGTCTCTGACAAGAAGCCAGACTTTTATTCCAACCAGAACTTGCTTCAAGTGCAAAAAGAAGGCCTTGGTGTTCTAAAAACTGTGAGTGGCCAAGAAACCTTGTCATATATTTACTTGTGTGACTGTCGCGTTATGGAACTTTTCACTGGGATCAGGTCATATACTAGAGAAATAGAAGAGCCGCTTTTCTTTTGGGCAATTTTATATTTGCTGGGAATTTTCGCCACGCATTTTGACACAGAAAGGTAGAAATAATCATAATTGCAATAATCAACACACACATCAATCTCGTGAAATTTTAAGTTCTAGAATGGGTCTTGGAGGGTTAAATTTGTCCTGCCATGTGTTCTTGCACAGACTACAAGCTAAGAATGGTTTTACATTTTTAAATAGTTGAAAAAAAATTAAAAGAAATATTTCGTGACGTACAAAATTATTTGCAATTCAAATAAAAGTGCACGTAAACAGTTTGAATGGAACATAATCATGCTCATTTGTTCATCTGTTGTCTTTGGTGCTTCCAGCCACAATGAGTTTAATAGTTGAAATAGAGAGCTGATGACCTGCAATGTCTAAGACATTTACTATCTGGGCTTTCCCAGAAAAGGCTTCCCATCCCTGCTCTGGGGAGAAAGTCATCAACATGACTAGACATGTCTAGACAAGGAGTGGTATGGTGGGATGTATTCAAATCCCCAGGAGAGCTTAAGATAGGCTTTTGGTAAAATACCAGGAATTCATCATCGAGCAGTGAGGCTTTTCAGTCACAGAAGAGTTTCTGAATTTTTCCAAATTATTTGCCCACATAGACATGGTGGGATTTAAAGATTATGCCTAGTGAATGTTTAATATTTAAACGCCATGTGGCAATATTGCCTATTATTTAAAACTAGAGTGAAAGGCAGTTGAAATATATTCCATAAATGTTTCCCTATGAATTGGATGGAAGAAGATCATAAATAATTATTTTTTAATCATCAGTGAATAGAAATGAATGCACATCAATTTTCTACAATTTATTTGAAAACAAACACCCAGTAAAAGTTAACCAGGAAAACGTATTTTTGCTAAGTTACTTATCGTTCAAACTAGAAAGTGCTTTTATTTTCCTTGATGTTTAGAAGAATGCAGTTGTGCAAGATTCCTTCCTAAATTATTCTTTTCCCTAAAATGACAGCTAGAAAGGAACCCTTTGCTCTGTCTTGCCATTGGTCATTTTAGATGTTTTTTCTTCAATGGAGTGAACCCTTGATGAAATAACTTTGCCACGTTGATCTAACTCTTCAACAACAGTCTTTACCAGTGTGGTTTTGGATAAATCTAGAAATAAAAACATATGTGAATACATATATTCAACCTAAGGGATTACATGACAAAGAATTCCACTGCTGGTTGTAATATATATTATGCACATTTTTGGTGAGAGAGTAAGTATAGATTTATTATACTAGTTTGGGATAATTCTATCCTCTCAAAATAATACTTTCAGTTCAAAGCACTTTAGCTAAAATTACTTAAATATCAACTGTTGGACAACCCTTCGGATCCCCTCCCATTGTGGGAGCTTTTCTGTCCTCTCAATAAATCCTGCTGTCACACAGACACACACACACACACACACACACACACACACACACACACACACACACAACTGTTGCCACAGTGTATGACTGCCATTAATGTAAAAGCGTTTGTGGCAATAGAGATAGAACTAGATTTTATTACCTTTAGATGAATTTCCTGAGCTTCCTGATCCAAAGTTTTTTGATTTAGAGCATGAACTGTAAAAAAAAAGTTTATTCTTTTATATTTCTATTTATTATCATTTAAAAATTTATTCATTAAATCAATGAACTCAAGTGAACTTTGTATGCCAAAAACAGATTGTAGTTTTCTATAGCGGAAACTCTTAAGATGTCTGTGTACAGGAGCTGAAAGTAATTAAATGCTATTTAAAGAGAAGATATATGTGGATCTTGTTTTTATTTGATTTTTAAAATCCAGGACTTTAAAACTTAAGGACATACATGCATATGGATCCTGGGGGATTGAACAGAATATGTTTATTTCAGGGCAGCTGTGATACCAGGAATGAACTGAAAGAGGGACACAGCCTGGGGTGGAGGTGGGGAGACTCTTGAAACCCAGAGTGATTAACATGGGCAAATGGGAACTTCTACAGGGATGGGCTGGAGTCATCTGAGGCAAAGGAGGATATTGTGAGGAACAAAATATGGACGAGGTGACTACTGAGGCAAGAGGCGGACAGGCTTTTCTGCAGTGGGAATGAAAAAGGAAAGGTTTGAAAGATTTTGAAGTGGTTGTGCTTACTTTCCGTTGTCATCCATCAGGCGGCAGTAGGTCTCAATTTCCTTTTCCAGGTGGGACTTGATGTCCAGGAGCTGCTCGTACTCGAGCTTCTGGCCCTCGGTCTCGGTCCTGACCTGGTGCAGCTGCTCCTCCAGAGCCCCAATCTGAGTCTGGATCTGCGCCAGCTGGGCACAGTAGTTGCCCTCGGTCTCCGTCAGGGAGCACTCCAGGGAGTGTTTCTGAGGACATCAAAGATGCCATAGCAAGAGATGAAATCATCTGAGGACTGTGTGGACCAGTGTTTCCCAGCAACCGGCAGAACTGCTCCCTAGGCGATGCTGGAAATTGGTGGGGCTTGTCACAATCAGATGGGAAGAGGAGGGGACTGGCATTTATAGGATGGGGGCCAGGCACGCTGGGTGACCTGACAAGGGATAAGTGACCCTTTCCCCATAAGACTTTTGACTGTTCCACTGGACATTCATGATATTTAGGTTATATTTCCTATTAAGACCAACATATATATTGAAGCATCTTTTTAGGGTAGCACAGTGCATCACTATGGGGAAATTTCTATTTTGCAACTGCTATGATCCCCACAGATACACCATGCTGAGGCCTTTCGTGCTACTCTATCCTTTTCTCATCCGTCTTCGATCGTCCTCGAAAGGTCTTTTATTAAAGCATCTGAAGTTGAACGAAAGCCTTAGGATTGCAAGATAAGAGATATATCTCATCACTCAGTACAGGTTATTATTTTGACATCACTCTTATGAATATTACACTTCCTCTCCTACTTCCACAGTCTGTAATTTGTCTTAGCACGTGATCTCTACTTTAATTAAGGTAATTTTCCTCTTTCCCTTATTATATATAAATATGTCTGGGCAGTTATTACTTCTCTTGATATTAAATATTATCCGTGTGCTAACCCCTGCTTCCAGCTCTTTCATTTCCTTTTCTTGGGTGAAGTGACTTCTGGTCTTACATTGTTGAAAATGAAACATTTATTAAAAGATGCAAGTCAGCCTCTGTCTCATTCAGTACATGTCCCGGGGTACTTAGGTTCAAGCATTTATATAGTAAATACATTTTAATTTAAAATAATGCTTTTATTTTTTCTTTTTAATTGCAGTTATGACATTATGTGTTCCAAAAATAATTCTGTGTATTGCTAAATATATTACCTATTGATTTCATTCTAGGATTGCTTAGAGGGGGTTATAAAATATTTTTATTCATCCTAACAGGCAGACATTTGGACCTAATGGGGCTGAGAACCAGACTAAGGCTTAGAAACATTGACTTGGGCTGGCAGGTGCGTTGCGTGAAGGGTGCTGGGTGGAAGGTGATCAAGATGGTCATGGGGATGGTGAGGCAACCGGTGACAAGATGGCAGTGACATGTGTGCTCAGTAACTTCCCTGATAATGTGTTAAAGTACTGCCTCTTTTTAGAGTGGCGAACTCAAAGGGATCTTTCAATGGCTATGAGTCACCTTTTCCTTCCTGACTCACCGTGCTGGCTTGTATAATAGTTGCTCTTTTCTTTGTGTTACAACCTTGGTGTCCTCAGGGAGCACACAACCTCTTGTGAGGTCAAGGGATCCTTAGGCCATGTAGGTGCCACCATTCTCAAAATCAAGCCTTTTGGGTGCTGCCAGCTCACACCCCAAAAGGGAGGCCGGTTTTAGTCCTGAGGTGACTCCATGGTAACCTCTAAGTAACGCAGGTGTTGGTGGGATGTGGCCAAGTGACTGAGTGTCCAGCTCTAGGGGTGTGTCCTCTGGGATGGGACCTCCACCCAGGACACTGGGGATGAAGAGGCTGACGGTGCTCATGTGGAGTTCAAGTGTGTACCTATGTTCCTCTGCCTGGTGCACAGCACGATGTGGCTTTCAAAATGTCTTCGTCAACATTAGGAGATGCTGGTGGGACACTATCCCTGCCCGGTGTGGCCGCATGACCACAGACCTGTCACTTAGCTTTCAGGTGGAGCGCTACTGCTACTGTTTGCTCTGCGGGGCTGAGATGAATCACCCTAAGAAAGGATCTATGTGAAATGTTTATTGTCATGAAATGAGCTCTGAACGTCAGGCAGGAAGGAAGTCCTCAGGGATGTCAAGGAGAAAGAAACTGCCCTCCTTCCCAGAGACTCTGGGTCTGCTTTCCTGCTCTTTTCAAGTGTTTGGAGGCAAAGTCATACTCCTCGGGAAGGAGAATGGGCTTCTCTTAGGCTTTCGAGAATCACACAACCCAGGCTGACCTCCGCTCTCACCTACCGTTGCCAGCCGGGACTGCAGCTCGATCTCCAGGGTCTGCAGGGTGCGCTTCAGCTCCGTCAGCTCGTTCCTGGCGGAGGTGGTGGCGCCGGCGTCGTGCGAGATCTGCAGCTGCAGCGAGGCGCTCTGGAAGGCGGGGGCGAGGGTCGCGCGGGGTCCGGACCGCGGGCGGGAGGGGCGGGGCCGGCGGGGCGGGGCGGGGCCGGCGAGGCCGGAGGGGCGGGGCCGGCGAGGCCGGAGGGGCGGGGCCGGGCGGGGCCGGGCGGGGCTCACCTTCTCATTGAACCAGGCCTCCGCGTCCCTGCGGTTTTTCTCGGCCAGGGCCTCGTACTCAGCTCGCATGTTGTTCAACAGCACCGTGAGGTCCACCCCGGGGGCCGCGTTCATCTCCACGTTGACGTTGCCTCCAGCTGCGCACTGCAGGGCCTTCATTTCCTGGGGGGACACACGGGGAGGGCTCGAGGCGCGCTGTGCATTCACACGCGGGCTGAGAAGTTTTCATTGGTGCTACCTTGCCTCAAAGCTTGTGGTCGCGCGTGTAATTTATAGCGCAGGACTTTAACATTGACATTCCATACCTATCCTCTGTTTAATTAAGGATCCATTCCCTAAAACCACCACCACCACAAAAACCAGTCACAGCATCCTAAGATAAGTTTTTTTAAATTTTTTTAAGTAAGAAGGGGATATAAAGACCAGAGAGTTATTCACACAGTTATTGACTGCATGTCAAACCGATGGGAATAGACCCGTGGAAAAAGCTTAAAACTCTGGTCCTTGTGAAGCTTTTACTTTAGGGATGACAGCTGTCATTTGTGGATTATTATATGCCAGGCACTGCTCTAAGCACGTTGCACAAGTTAATTAACTCATTTAAGCCTTTTAACATCTCTGCATGGTGGGTACTATTATTAGACTTATTTTGCAGATGAGGAAACTGAGGCACAGATTGATGTAAGGAACACACCTAGATTACTTAGGACGGGAGAAGGCTGAGATTTGCACGCTCTGGAATTTGCTCATACCACTCTGACTCCCCAGTGTCTGCTCTTCGCAGTTACAGCTGCAGCTTCTCTGTTCTGGGATATGTGTCAGGTCAAAGCATTAAACGGACTGAGTCAGAGAGTTGATTTCTGGACATATGAGCACATGCATGACCTGAACTTAGTTCTGTAGGGAGTCGACCTGCTTCACTGTAACTACTTTTGAGGGATTAGTGTCCCTGTTTTCTTAAGCTGTCTTTTTCAGATCCTGGATCAGTGACTTTTCAGTGCCCGCTAAGAGTAAAAGATTTATATTACCCAAGGAAATGACTATTGGTTTATTTCCACACTTTGGGGTTTCGTGTAAGATTCCTTGAGAAGAAAAATTCTTGTTGCTACAGCAGTTTGAAAATTGAATTGCTTAAAGTTATTCTGGGGGCATGGGTCTTGGGGAGTGTGGGCAATATGACAGTCTCAGAGCATGTTGAGATGTGAGTACCTTAAAAAACTTATTATTTTTTCATTTTGACCCCTGAGCTGTAACAAATGGCTATTTGCTCCTGTCTTTGGTGCATTCAAATCTACCCCTTTCGGTTGGTGTCTTTATGGACCTAGTTAACTCTATGTGATCACCACTCTACCCTGAATGCCCTCCTCTCCCGACTGGCTGGGCTGCTGTGGCTGCCATTTATTTCTTCTCTGGAACTTTCTTTTCTTGATGTCTCTCTCTACAATGCATGGTCTACTTCCCAATCTCCTACTCATACTCGCTGGTGGTCTGACTCTTCTTCCTGTGCTCTGCTCTGTGACTCCTTCTTCTTTTCATTTCTTTTTATGCTTTTCTTTTTCTAATTTTCCTTCTTTTTCCCCTCCATGGAGCCAAACGTGCTGCCCATCAAAAGTGGGCTGGATAAAAAAATGTGGTACATACACCACAGAACATGATGCAGCCCCAAAGAAAGACAAAATTGTGAACCTTGCAGCAACTTGGATGGATTTAGAGTCTATCATACTCAGTCATCTATCATAGAAACAAAGAACTGAGTACCACATGTTCTCACTCATAAGTGGATGCTGAACATAATACTACAGGAAAGGGATTGGTATTTCAGCCTGTTCAAACCAATAATGGGACACTTCCTTTTGAAGTATTTTCTGAAAAATTGTCCTCCATTGTTTTGGAGGCTTGCAACTACTTTAGAAACAGCCTTTTTTGTTTTGAGTGGATTGAAACTGTTATTCCTTGTCAAACAATGGATTTACTGTTGTGCAGGTTCACCGTGAAAGTAAACTCAGGCTCATGAAGGGGAGAAAAACACTGACATCTGTTCCTAGTCAGAGAGGTCTTTTGTGAGGAAGTTGACCTCAAGATAGGTCTATAGGAATGAAAGAAATAATCTAGTTGAAAGAAAGATGGTTGCATTAATGCAGAAGAAATATATCATTTTCCAGTGGATACAACATCGTATCAGCCTAACAAATGGAAAGATACAGATCAAATCGTTAATATTTATTACCTTTGTGGGAGGGGACTAGAAGGGCAGAGTGGGAGAAATGAAATTCTTTCTTTATATCCTTTGGCATGGATGAATTCTAACAACGAGCAGGAATCACTCTTGTAATTGTAACACACCCTCCCACTCCTACCCCTCGCAAGTGAAGAATCATGATTTGACCAGAAGTAAAAGCTTCTCTTACCTCTTCGTGGTTCCTCTTGAGATAGGTCATCTCCTCACTCAGGGACTCATATTGCAGCTCCTGGTCAGTCCTGCAGAGCGTCAGCTCGTCCAGGACCCGCCGTAATCCGTTGATGTCTGCTTCTACATTTTGGTGAAGGGCGAGCTCATTTTCATACCTTGGGAGGCATTAAATATAAATTTCAGTGCAAGTCGTACTACCCCAAGAAACAGAAAAGTCAAATATCAATTGCCTTAAGCTGAAAATTAGAAATTGAATTGAGATGTTGAATAGTATAAAAAATACAAAGAAAGCCCTTCCCCACTCCCCACACCTAACTCCGTGCAGGATGATTGGCAGCTATTTAATTACACAAATTCTAATCAAATATCCCAATTAAATAAAAGTATACCACTTTGACAATTTTTTTTAAATCTTAGTCAGCATTTTAAACTCAGTTGGTGAATAGTCACTGGACATCTACTTTGTGCTTGGCAGTATTCTAGGCAGGCATAGAAATACATTGATATTTTGTCTTAAAAATGTAATAAATATATATAAATTTTGGGTATAGTTGCTTGTAGTATTATAATATAAATCCCTTCTTTTGATCCTTTAGGTTTTAGTTTTTTCTACTTGGGATGACATGGAAATTTTATTTAACAAATTAAATAGATAGGAGTGTGATAGTTTTCTATCACTTACTTTAGCTGGAAGTCATCAGCAGCCAGTCTGGCATTATCTATCTGCAGAATGACATTAGCATTAGCAGTAGTGGCAGAGATAACCTAGAAGAAGTTAAAATGGAGACCACAACAAAAGTTTGCTTTTATAATTTCTTATTTCGGGAAATAAAAAAAGTTACACAGTTAAGCGTTTGCATGAATAAAGATCTTACTTTCAATTTAACAATCAAACTTTAAAATCTAATTTAAAAAAATTGAAAATAGGGTTTTATTTATTCTCATATAATTTTAGAATATAATCCTTTCTCCTGTGTGAAGATATTTCAAAATAATGGAACCAATCATATTTTAATTGAAGTTCATGAATCAAAGTGCCTTTTTTTTGAGTTGGAATCACTCTGTCACCCAGACTGGAGTGCAATGGCATGTTCATGGCCACCACAGCCTCAACCTGCAGGGCTCGGGCAATCCTTCTGTCTCAGCCTTCCAAGTAGCTTGAACTACAGGTGTGTACCACCACACCCAGCTAATTTTTTTTTTTTTATTGTAGAGATGAGGTCTCACCAAGTTGCTCAGGGCTAGTCTTGAACCCCTGAGCTTTAGACAATCCTCTTGCCTCGGCCTCAAAAAGCTGTGATTACAGGCTTGAGCCACCATGCCTGGCCTCCTGTTTCTGAGTAATAGGAAAAATTATCACAAAATAGATGATACATAAATAAATACAAGTTACAGATACTAGTCATGAAACCTTTCCTGTTGCAGTTCTATGTCTCCGGCTAGGCAGTTCTTAGTTTTAAATACTTTGAATGGTTCCAAGTTTGTGATCACTCACCTTATTCTTAAGCTCCTCGATGGTTACATGATACCTGCTGTAGTCATGATCTAGTCCACGGCAAGATCCAGGTCCGTATTTTTCATACCAGCCCTTGATTTTTCTCTCTAATTCAGTGTTGTCCTCCTCCAGAGCTCGCACGCTATCCAGGTAGGATGCCAGGCGGTCGTTAAGATGTTGCATGGTCACCTTCTCATTTCCAGAGAGGAGCCCTCCTTCACTTCCAGCAAAGCCAACACAAGCAGCACTTCTCAGGGCACCCCCGGCATAGGCCCCTCTGGGAACACTGTCCATGCCCCCTCCCAAGGCACAGGAGAATCCAGTTCCGGCGACAAAGCTGCCACACATGGTGCTGCGTGTGCCTCCACTGGGTAGCCTGGCAGATCCAGATCCAGGCCGGAAGCAAATATGGCTGGGTCTGCCAGAAAATCGGAGAGACATGGTGGTATAAGACACGTTTCCCCCGTCTGTGGGCAGCTGTAACGGCCAAGGAGAACAGAATATGAGGGGCTGACGTTTTATATACAATTGTTTTATATACAATTAGTGGGGTGTTTCTATTTAAGTTATGTATGCCAAAAGAAAAATGGCATCATTCAGATTAGCATAAAATTATGTATAATTGGGTGATTTAAAAAAAGTAATTAATGTCTAATGTCCCTGGGTGTTGCCTCAGGATATTTGTTATCTTAAATATAATAGGGTTTGTTCTATATTAAGTTCATTATTTTAACTTCTAATTTCGAGTGAGTAATCCTTTACTTTCATGTAGACCCTTAGGAATATACCATCATTATCTGGTGCAGAGTATTATTAAGTTTTTTTAAAAGTTAAGTAAGATTATGATAGGGTACCGTGAGGTACCCTAGGGTCTCGATTACCACTGAGGTATACCAAAGACCATTAGCTACAGAAAGAGGCATTTAATCCCTCTAGAGAAAAAGAAAAGTTTCATTTAAAAAAAAGTCCCTGGTAACTCCCCTTTTCTAATCATGGTTAAAATATCTATGAGGTCCTACTATTAGGTTTGTGAACCATCCTAGAGAAAGTGCTCCATACTTCATTGCTGAATATCAGTACAGTCATCTTCGAAGGAGTCCCCCTGGGAAGCTGGGCATGGACACCAGTGCCTAGTCCACCTGTCAAAGCAATTGTGAAACTCTTTTTCTGAAACGATGATCAGAGCTGTCCTACTTTCATCATCAAATGTCCTCCTTTCAATATTTCCTTTATCTTTGGGTAAAGAAAATAGTCACTGGAGGTCAGAATGGGTGAGAAGGTAAGGTACCCAGTGTACAAAAGGAATTTGTACATTCCTGCCAACATAAGTGCACGGTGGCAAGTTCATGAACTTAATTGTCAGTCCTTTAAAAATGATATCAGCTCTGATGGCCAGTCCAGAAAAAGAGTTCCAAAATTACTTTGACAGGTGAACTAGGCACTGGTGTCGGTGCATAGGTTCCCAAGGGGAGTACTTTGAAGGTGACTGTAGGGATATTTAGCAGTGAGGCATGTAGCACTTTTTCTAGGTTGAATTTGCAAACCTAATTGTCATAACTTGTATTTACTACCTCGGATAATGACACAGATATTAACTTATTTCTTTATTAAAATAGAATGGTTACAATGTCTAGTGTTCTATACCAAATGCAAAAATGAGAGACATGGTGCTACATCAATGAAGGAACAAAACGAAAATGCTATCACAATCTTTAAGAAACCCGTGGTCAGGTCTATGGATCTCTGTGCTAGTCTAAAGAATTTGGAATGCATCCTAAGCATAGAGCAGAATGCAACATGATCAGGCTAAGATGAAACAGAAGGCCAATTATAAGGGTAGAACAATAGTCCAGGTGGGAAGGATAAAGGCAACAGGGAGGGAGAGAGGATGGAGTTGAGAAGATTTGGTAATTGAATTTGGAGAGTAAGGAAGCAGGAAGAATTAGGGATGACTCAGAGAATTAATTTCAGATGCTGGGAATTCACTGTATTAACAAAGATGGGAAATATAGGAAGGAGGAGATAGCTTAGTTTTGGACCAACTGGCTTTGAGGGGTTGGTAGAATGTCTCAGATGAAGGTGACTGGGAGGAAATGTGAATGCTTAGAATAAGAATGCTGAACTGGGGAAATATCTGACAAGCAATGAGTAAAAGGGTTGCCAGGAAGATCTGAGGGCTAAACTCTCATTTGTGATAACATTCAACTGCATATTTGGGAGTAATCCTGGTATAGGAATAGTGAGATGACAATCAGACTGACATGGATTTTGGAATTTGAAGACAGGCTCAGAAGAAGGAAAAAGTGGCAGAGAAATTTCTGGTGCTTTGAGAAAATGATTGAGGTGATTGGCCGTATAGAAAGAAAACTACTGAAGTGATTGACCATACAGAGAGAAAACCATGTAGGTGATTGATCATATAGAAAGAGGAAAGTAAAACCACAGGAACAGACAGACTGAGGAAAAGGAAGTTGAGTCATTGGGCATCTTTATGACATCACGGAGCAGGAAGAGTGTGGATAGGAGACTGATGGAGGTGAAGAAAGACAGGTTCAACTTGGATAGTGGAAACCGGAGCTTAGAAGTTTAACGTAGGCACAACCTCAGGTGTCACCAAAGTCCAGAGAATCACGGGGACTTTACCCAGCAGTCCCTGGAACAAGAGGCCAGAAGTGGGTTGGACCTGAAGGTCACTGGAGTAAGAAGTCAGAACTCCCAGCCTATGGTGCTAAATGGGCCATCCATAAAGACATGAGGTTTCTTGTGATGGTGGGATACAGAGAGAAGTGGCCTGCACGACAGGTGCCAAAGGAATTGGATGATGAGGGGGCATGTGCGGTGAGGGACCCTTGGATGGCATTTGCCTTAAGAGATGAGTCTTAGCATAAGAACAAAGTGGCACGAAGCTGAACGTGGCCTTGGGGTCCAGAGAATACAGTCTCTGCCTTGGAGTCTCTGTTGGGTGTGGGGAAATGGGAGGGGGAGGGGAGACAGAGGGTGAAGAGAGAGGTGGGAGAGGGAAAGCTGTGGGAGAGGATGCAGGGGTGGGGAGAGAGATGAGAATGGAGGTCGAGGACGAATGGCAAGTTTCTGGTAGAAAAATTTGCTGAGAAAATTCTGCAGAGAGGTACCTTCCGGGGTTAACGCCATAAAAAGTCATTTTGGATGAACCCTTTTGCAGAGAGACAGAGAAGGTTCAGGTAGTCGTCAAACGCAGATAAAAATGGTTTCCACCTCATCGTTTTGTTGAGAAACTACACGAGAACATTCCTGGTAAATGGAAAATGTTCCATGAATGGCAGCCATTGTTGCTGTTGTTGTTGTTGTCACTGAGTGTGTAGGGGCTGGGACGCCAGGCCGCAAGGGAAGAAGTGAGCAGGGAGAAGCTTTCCCTTGAGGCTGTGGCTGCAGAGGGTGGGGGTGAAGAGGGTGGGGAGGGCAGGAAAAAGGAGGAACAGGAAGGACTTGGTTGGACTTGACCGGTTGCGGGTTTGGGTGTGGAACACAGATTTGCATTTGTTTTGCCAGTGGGACAGGCAGGGGTGTCTCCTGGAACAGTGTTGGCATCAGCAGCCTGGAGTCTGGTCAACTCAAGCAGCCCTGGCGTGGCCTTTAAATGCATTTTCTGTGCAAAGTTGTAGGATGTTCCTAGAGTTGTAAAGAGCCTTCGATATCGCCTAGTTCAGCCCCCTTTATTGATAGATGCAGCAACAGAGCCCCAGACAGGTTAAACAATTTGCTCAGAGTCATGAGGCGCAGGCCAGGTGAAGTCCTAGCATATATGTTCAAGGTGACCTTGGGACTCTGGCAACATGAGCATATTTTTTATATAAATCATGACTATGATTCTTACTAATATGAATACCTATTGTATATATTGTCATCTGTAGTCTTAACACACATGAATTGTAAAAGCATTCTTTTAATTAAAAAACAAATTGTTTTTGTAGAGATAAGTTCTTACTATGCTGTCCAGGCTGATCTTGAACTCCTGTGCTCAAGCAATCCTCATGCCCGTGCCTCCCAAAGTGCTGGGATGACAGCATGAGCCACCATGTCCAGCCTATTCTTTTAACTGAATTGTTAAAATTGAAACATAAAGAATCAGAATATCAAAATATATAAACAATTGTAAATTTCTCCAGTGCCTGATGATTACTTAAGTCCAAATCAATTAGACAAGTAATGGGTGTACCGTGTCTGGATCCTTCACAGATAAATAAATGTTCCCAAAAGAGCATTTTACAACAAAAAGGACAAAACAATGTATCACATGCTGGAAAATTGCTGAAGTAGGTTTTAAGTGTTCTTAGCTCACAAAAAAATAAGTATGTGAGGCAATGTATTATGTTAATTAGTTTGGTTTATCCTTTCTGCAATGTATATGCACTTCAAAACATCATCTTGTACACCATAGATACATACAATTTGCATTTGTTAATTAAAAAATAAAAACAGCAAAAAGGAGAAGAAAAGCGGTTTCTTGAAAAGCATGAGCTTAAGTGGATTCTCCCTTTCAGCTAAGGTCCGTCAGTCCCCAGGATTCCGGCGAGGCCCGTAGCTGCCCGCACTTTCCCTCTCTTTCCACCAGGGGGCAGGGCTCGCCTTCAGAAGGATGTTGCCGCGCTGAAGCTTGGGGATGCTTGGGTCAGAAACCCCTCTTCAGCCTGGGTCGCCCAGGCCCTCAGTTGGAGACAAGTAAGCCCCCGATAAGAGACAGTCTCCACATTTGTCTTTTTGAAGTTCCGGAACGTGATGAGCAGAGGCCACGACGGCCTTGTGGTGTTGTGCAGCTTCCAATGGGATTTCTTGTCTCTTATCTCATGTGAACGCCACCACGAGCCGGGGGACAGAGGTTTCCTCTCCTTCTAAAGATGAGGAAACTGAGGAAAAGAACAACTCAAGGTCATGCAGTGTGAAACTGGGTGAATGAGGCCTTGGGACTGTGGTCCTTCCGGTGTCTATAATGACGCCTGTGGTCAAGTCAAGAAATGGAGCTCAAGCAACGCAAAAAATCCTTTTCTGATGAAGTCGAAATGTTTCTTCCAAAATGCTTTTCAGAATTTCAGGTGAATAGCAAAATGAAACTTTTGGCTGCAGTTATGCTGCCCATCAGATGCCGTTCATTCATTCATTTAAGAAATATTGAATGAGTGCCTATGAGGTGTCAGGTACCGTGCTAGTTAGCAGGTGATACTGAGGAAGAAAAGAGATGCCTTCTCAACTCTCATGGAACTTATTGTTTACTGGGGAGATGGGCCTTAAGCAAATAACCACACATTTATACACTATGTCATGTATTAGGGAAGGAAGAAGTTAGGGAGTGTTAGGACTCCCTAACTGTTAGGGAGGGCCTAATAGTGACTGGGGCAATCTTTTTGAAGAAATGACATTAAGCAGGGATCTGAGAAGGGGCAAGGACATTGTCAGGCGGGGGAAAGGGGGGATGCGTGGAAGGGCATTCTAGATGGGGAAGAAAATATAAATAATTTTTTTTCTTTTAGTTTGAGGAGGGAAGAGTGTGGTGCCTTCAAGGAATGGGAAGAGGATCAGTCTTGCTGGTGATGAGTATTCAGGGAGAGGGGATGCAGAGGGCCGCCCACAAAGAGACTTCCTGGACCAGGTTAGGGATTTTGAATTTGGTCCTAATCATAAAGTGAAGCCATTGAGAGGTTTAAGCAGAGGAGTGGTTTTAGAAAGATCATTCTGGAGCCGGGCTCAGTGGTTCAGCCTGTAATCCCGCGCCTTTGGGAGGCTGAGGTGAGTGGATTGCCTGAGCCCGCGGGTTCGAGACCCACCTGGGCAACGAGAACTCATCTCTACAATAAATAAAAAAATCAGCCGGGCGTGATGGCGCATGCCTGTAATTCCGGCTACTCGGAAGGCTGAGGCGGAAGGATCTCCGGAGCCCAGCAGGTCGAGGCTGCGGTGGCCGGGGGCGGCCACTACACTCCAGTCTGGGCGACAGAGTGAGACTCCAACTCAAAAAAAAAAAAAAAGAAAGATCATTCTGGCTGGAGAACGATGGGAGGGGGGTGAGAGTGGATGTAGGGAAACCATTAAAAAACAGGAATTCAGGTGAGACACTAAGGCGGCTTGAGACAGGATAGTGATGGTGAAGATAGATGTGGACAGAATTGGGGTGATTTTGGAGAATGTCTCAACAGCACCTGGTAATGGTGAGCTGAGGTAAGAGGGGTTAAGAGAGGAACCAAGAATGGTTCATGTACTGGGCAAAGTAATGACCCTCCCAAAGGCATTCACGTTCTAATCCCCAGAACCTGTGATACATTACCTTAGGTGGCAAAAGAGACTACAGATGGCCTAGAAGTAAGGATCTTGAGATGGGGAGATTATCCTGGACTATCTGGGTGGGCCCAATTCATCATTAGGGTTCTTGTAAGAGGGTGGCAAGAGTGTCATAGTCAGAAAATGCAGCGGAATGATGGAGACTGGGAGGTGCCATGCTGCTGACTTTGAGGAGGGAGGATGGGACCGTGAACCACGGCATACAGGTGGCTTCTACAAGCTAAAAAAGGCAAGACGTGGATTTTCCCCAGCTGGCGAGTGATGGTGCCAGCCTTTTCAACCATGATTGCTTCTGCTGGGTTGTGCTGTCTTCTGGGCTCATGGCTCCAATCCTCAGTAACAGGACTTTCAACACTACTACCAATGTTGATCAGAAATAAATATTCTGTAGCAATTTTACTATATGAATCACAGTTGTACAGCTGGGTACCTCAGTGCACCATTTGTAACTGTGCTCTCTGGTGCTGTAGAACGCTCTTTCCACCTTTTAAAATCGTCCAGTTTCTACCATCTTCCAAGCCTCAGTTCAAGAGCCGTATCTTCTAGCAGACCTTCCCAACATCCTATTTTGGTTTGGATGCCATGTGCCTTGTCCATGGCATGGCCCTGACTTGTACATCTACTGTGGCATCTTCTTCTACATCACAGGGACCAACTATGTCTTACCTAACTTTTTATCTCCAGGGTCTGCACATTGCCTCATGCTTGTAATCCCAGCACTTTGGGAGGCCGAGGTAGGAATACTGTTGAGCCCAGGAGTTTGAGACCAGCCTGGGAAACATAGCGAGATCTCATCTTTACAAAAAAATTACCCAGGCATGTTGGCATGTGCCTGTAGTCCCAACTACTTGGGAGGCTGAGGTGGAAGGATTGCTTGAGCCCAGGAGGTCAAGGCTGTGGTGAGCCATGATCATGCTATTGCACTCCAGCCTGGGTGGCAGAGTGAGACTCCAACTTAAAAAAAAAAAATCATGTTTCTTGAATGAGCGAATGAATTTGATCCACCAAATCAAAGTCTCAGGAAATCCAAATCCTTCCCTCCTTCTGGCAGGTCCTGGGAGTGTTTACTCTGAAAAGGTTTCCTGCTGGTCTCACTTTTGCAATAAACTCTTGACATGATTCTGCAGCTTTGTCCTTGCTTTGACACAGCTGTTACTCTGCTGAGATTATAGACGTGAGCTATCACACCCACTATATATGTGTGTGTGTGTGTGTGTGTGTGTGTGTGTGTGTGTGTGTATGTATAGTACTCAACTCTGCTCCTCCTTATACTAGAAATTCATATCTCTGAATTTCTATGAACTTCATTTCTGGTAAAGGAGATGAGTCAAAATATTTGTTTTTAGGAAAGAACATTAAGTCAGAACCACTGGCCAAGTATAAGAAGGAGCAGTGCTGGGTAGCATGGTGCACTGCTCCCCAGATAAGGTATGTACCTCTAGGAGGTACAGACGACCCACTGGGTTGAAGAAAAACTTCTATGTAAGTTTTCTTTGTAGAGAGTAAGAATTAAATTAAGTTTTTTCTACACTTATTGTAGGAATGACTCCGGCATTCTATCTGTATATCAGTCTCTCATCTCAATCAGCCCAAGCAATACTCTAAGAATGGGCACCCCACATTGTAGGCTGAGGTGAGAGGATTGCCTGAGCCCACGGGTTCGAGACCAGCCTGGGCAACTTGGCGAGACCTCATCTCTACAATAAATAAAAAAATTAGCTTAGCATGGCGTTGCATGCCTGTAGTTCCAGCTACTTGGAAGGCTGAGGCAGAAGGATCGCCTGAGCCCAGCAGGTTGAGGCTACAGTATCCAGGAATGTGCCACTGCCCTCTAGCCTGGGCGACAAAGAATGCTAGTAGATGTGGAACATGCCAACATGCCTGGGTAATTTTTTTGTAAAGATGAGATCTCCCTGTGTTTCCCAGGTTGGTCTCAAACTCCTGGGCTCAACAGTACTCCTACCTTGGCCTCCCAAAGTGCTAGGATTACAAGCATGAGGCAGTGTGCAGGCCCTGGAGATAAAAAGTTAGGTAAGACATAGTTGGTCCCTGTGATACATGCCACAGTAGATGTACAAGTTGGGCCATGTCGTGGACAAGGCACCATGGCATCCAAACCAAAACATTAGAAAGTAGAAAGTTATACTTGGAAGTCAGCACAGGTAGTTATGGAAGCTTATACAATTGTACAATGGTACTCCCTGTACAATTAAGATGCTCTCTACCGACCTATGCCTTCTGAAATCTGTGATATACATACACATTCAGATGAAACTTCCTATTGCTTCACTGTTATTCATCTGTGGGTAGAGTCAATTCCCTTCTTCAAAGGTGGGGGGGAAAGACTAAAATGTTACCTCTTGGTGGGAACACCAAGCTTTAGAGTAATTTTTTTTGTGGAGACTATGTTAAGGGGGGAAAAATGAAATAATCACAATGGAATTTCCACTCTGTTCTCATTAGAGTAAAGCCATTTAGACAGTAACAAGTCTCTTAGACAGTAACAAGTTCATAAACACTATTTAGAATTATATCTAATTATATATATATATGTATGTATGTATAATTATCTCTATGTGCAGGATGCTGTGTTTTGTGGTAAGAACATACCAAAGTGAGTAAGTCTTCACTTCTGTTATCAAGAAGTGATCTAGAAGAACAGCAACAGTGTGTGTACATAGATCTTTGCAATAACCAATAAACTTGCACCTTTATGTGGAAATCATTTTCAGAATGACCCTGGGGCATACGTAGGGCTCAGAAATATTTTATGACTTCCCCAAGGCCTCACAGATGGCAGAGTCAGGTCTTGAATCCAGGATTTCTGATTTCAAGCCTAGAGCTCCTTTCTTTATAGTAGTGATTGCTAGACATTTTTAATTGTAGATTCCTATCAGTAAAAACATTTTGAATATATATACTCCCAAGATGTGAATATTTATTTATTTTAAAATTATACATAAATATATACACGTATGCACATGCTATCAGATAACTCAGTGCACAATATATACTCAGCTCGAGACAGTGACACAAATTTATATCTTAAATAATCTTTTCAATAGCTTCAAATTTGGTCAGTTTACTTCTTGTGGAATACAATGCAACCATCATAATGATGATTGTATTATCTTTTACCCAATAGTGTGACTGACAAAGAATGTGGAAGTCCCAATTCTTGTTGCTCACATAAGCTTGGATGACTCTATTGTCTTTCAATCATGCCTTTGCATTAGTCTGTTCTAGAGGGTTTGTTCCATTAAAAGCAGCAAATGCAATCTCTCTCTCTCTTTTTTTTTTGAGTTGGAGTCTCACTCTTTTCTACTCGGTTGTCTGTGTAGTTGTCTGCCTATTTCTACTACTTAGAGGCTCTAAGGGGAGAGATTGTGTTTTTTTTCACTATTTGATCCCCATTGCCTGACACAGTGCCTGACACTGCTGGATAAATGATGAACCAATAAATATTTTATTGCTTACTGTGAGCCTAGGTCTAGAATAAACCTTGGGTTGATTTCTATCAAATCCAGTTGTTTTTAAAAGACAGAAAAATGATAGATGAATTTGGGGAGAAGTGGATGAAAGGGAGTGGGTGATGGGCCATAATAAGAGCGTTATTTATTCTTTTTCCAAAGAAACAAGCTGGAAGATGGACTTCTTAAGGGGAGGTCACCATGGAGCTTAGAAGGGTGAGGAGATGCCTCAGTGAGAGGAGACATTACCGTGAGTGTTTATATTTCTTTTGGCTTGTCATCAAGCAGCAATTACCTTACCAACTCCCTTTATCTCTTCCCACCATATACAACACAGTTGTCCAAACATTACTCATACACATTCCCAACCCAACCACCAAAACAAAATTCCAGGAGGACCAGGAGGAGGAGTTTTAAAGACTGTGTGCTGTGGTACTTCCATCTTTTCTTTCTAATGACAGGCAACACAGGAATCAACTGATATGATTGCAGATGGGCTGTGGTTCGACTTTAATCCCTCGGTCCTATAGCTTAACAATGTGGTTCATGAACTATGTTTGTAAAAATCCATTAGAAGGAAATTATTTACCTGTGCTTTGTTCTTTGTTGTAAGGAAGTTTTCATGCTCTACAGTCCTCAGAGTACAAACTTTCTTTTTTGGAGAAAAAAAAAATCCATAGAAATTGACCGTACCCAAAAACGAAAAAGCTAAATTTTCAGTCATTGGTTTTTATTTTCATTTTTTTTTTTTTTGAGTTGGAGTCTCACTCTGTCGCCCAGACTGGAGTGCAGTGGCCGCTCCCAGCCACTGCTGCCTCGACCTGCTGGGTTCCTGCGATCCTTCCGCCTCAGCCTTCCGAGTAGCCGGAATTACAGGCATGCGCTACCACGCCTGGCTGATTTTTTGATTTATGGTAGAGATGAGGTCTCACCAAGTTGCCCAGGCGGGTCTTGAACCCGCGGGCTCAGGCAATCCACTCACCACAGCCTCCCAAGGTGCGGGATTACAGGCTGAGTCACCGAGCCTGGCTATTTTCAATTTTTAAAAAGACAAGTTTATTGAGGTTTAATGGACGTGAAGTAAAACGTACTCTTTTTGGTATACAGTTCTATTACTTTTGACAAATGAATTTAGTTGCTTAATGGCCACCAGAAGCAGGATAGAAAATATTTCCCATCAGTCCAAAAAGTTCTCTTGTGTCCCTTGTGTGCCTCTTGTGCCCTCCCTTTGCATTCTGGCGACCTCTGGTCTGTTTTTAGTCTCCCAGTTTGACTTTTCCTAGAAAGTCATGTCAGTGCGACACATCATGTAGTCTTTTGAGTCTTCACTTAGCAAAATACTTTTGAATTTTAATCATGTAGTGTTGTTTGTTCCTTCTGCAGTATTTCACATCTGGGTGTACCATGTATATGTTTTATTCACCAGTTTATTGGTATTTGGCTATATTCAGATCTGGGGATGATGCATACAGCTGCTCTAAACATTCAAACATAGGTCCTGTGTAGACATATGTTTTCCTTTCTCTTGGATACGTGTCTATGAGTGGAGTTTCTGGATTGCACGCTAAGTCCATGTCTAACATTATGAGAAACTGCCAAGCTACAATTTTGCATTCCCACCAGCAGCATATGAGAGTTCCAGTTGTCCTACATTCTTGCTTAAACTTGGTGTTGACAGTCAAAACATTTTTTTTGAGTCACTCTAATAGTTGTATAATGGTATCTCATCATGTTTTAGATTTGTGTTCCTTGAATGACTAATGATGTTGAGCACCTTCTTTGTGTGCTTTTTGGTTATTTGCATCTCCTCTTTGATGAAATGTCAGTTCAAATCTTTGGTCCACTTTTTATTTTTGTTTTCTTATTATTAAGTTGGGGGAGTTATTTATGTTTCAATTCTGTATGTCAGTGCTTTATAAGATTTGTGTTTTGCAAATACTTTCTCCCAATTTGTGGCTTGTCTTTCCATTATGTTGAATTTTAAATTTTGATGGATTTAGTTTACCAGTGTTTAAATTGTATAGTTTGTGTGTTACCTAAGACATCTTACACATTTTTGCCTAATTTGCAGTCATTCATATTTCTTCCTGTTTTATTTTTATAGAAGTTTTATAGTTTTAGCTCTTATATTTAGTTCCACAATTCATTTTCAGTTAATCTTTTGTTTTGATTTTATTTTTGTTTTTTGAGTAGGAGTCTTAGTCTGTCTCCCAGGCTGAAGTGCAGTGGCATGCTCACGGCCACTGCAGCCTTGGCCCACTGGACTCAAGTGATCCTTCTGCCTCTGCCTTCCAAGTAGCTGGAACTACAGGGATGTGCCACCATGCCAGACTAAGTTTTTCATTTATTGTAGAGATAAGGTCTTGCCAAGTTGCCCAGGCTAGTCTTGAACCCCTGGACTCGGGCAATCCTCTTGCCTCCGCCTCCCAAAGTGCTTGGATTACAAGCATGAGCCACCACACCCTGTCATTTTTAGTTACTCTTAAATGATTTGAATCCTGGCTGAGATTCTTTTATCTTTTTTTCTTTACTTTTTTTTTTTTTTTTGAGTTGGAGTCTCACTCTGTCACCCAGACTGGAGTGCAGTGGCTGCTCCCGGCCACCGCAGCCTCAACCTGCCGGGCTCCGGCAATCCTTCCGCCTCCGCCTTCTGAGTAGCTGGAATTACAGGCGCGCGCTGCCACGCCCGGCTAATTTTTTGATTTATTGTAGAGATGAGTTCTCGCCTGCCCAGGCAGATCTCGAACCCTCGGGCTCAGGCAATCCACTCACCTCAGCCTCCCAAAGGCACGGGATTACAGTTTGAGCCACCGAGCCCGGCTTGTTCTTTATTTTTAAAGAAATCGTGTTGGTTCCTCCAGTTCCTTTACTTTTTCATATACATTTTGGAATCAGCTGTTCAATTTCTATGAAGAAGCCTGCTGGGATTTTTAAAAATTGGAATTGTATTGATTCTATAGATCAATTTAGGAAAAATTAACATTTTCTACCAAAACACGAATATGATGTAGCTAATTATGTTGGTTTTCTTTGATTTCTCTCATCAACCTTGTGCAGTTTTTAGCATACAAGTCTTGCACATATTATGTCAGATTTATTCCTACATATTTCATGCTTTTTGGTGTTATTGTAAATGGTACTGCTTTCTAAATTTTTATTTCCAACTTTTCATTGCTAATATGTAGAGGTTCAGTTGATTTCTTGCTAAATCTGATTATTGGTTCTAGCAGTTTTCTTTTAATAAAGTCTAAGATGGAAGGAGATGAGAAGACATTTTGTTTCTTTTGGCTCTGTCACCACATAGAGGTGGCCCGTTACACAGATCAAAGACTTTCATATGAGAAATATGCTATCGTGGGTAGCAGAGGCAAGTGCATTGTTTAGGTTGGCATGTGCCATCTTCTCTATTGTCTGCATTTACCAGTGGTGGAATGAGCCATAGGGACTGCTATGGTTTGAATGTTTGTCCTCTCCAAAGCGTGTGTTGAAATTGAATTGCCATTGTGATGGTACTTGAAGATGAGACCTTTAAGAGGTGTTTGGGTCATGAGGGCTCTTCCCTCATGAATGGACAAATGCCATTATTATGTTATTATGAGAGTGGGCTTGCCCCCTCTTGTGTGCTCTATTTCTTTCACTTTCTCTTTGCCCTCCCACCATTTGATGCCTTTGGACACATTATGGCACAAGAAGGCCCTTGTCAGATGTCAGTGCCTGGATATTGGATTATTGGATTTTCTAGCTTCCAGAACTGTGAGCTAATACATTTCTCTTCATTATAAATGACCCTGTCTCAGGTAATTCCTGTTTTAGTCCAGCAGCACAAAATGAACTAAGACAGGAATTATAGTTCTCAAGAACAGGTATTGAAATGAAAAAGAGTTGGGTGCCATTCTAAAATAAACAATTCCATGCTAATATCACCCTAGCATGTTGAAATAGTTGTAAAAATAACAAAACATCCATTATTTCTCATCTGAAGCTCAGAAACTACAATCGAGTATCTCATCATGGTCCTGTGGGGCAGATCATTTCCTTATAAACTTTGGGTTAGATTAGAAGTCTCTTGCAAAGCTAAGCATGACCTACCTAATGCAGAGATCCAGAAATAGATATGTCCAGATGAGATGGTGTATACCCATCTATTAGATGACGAACTAAACTCTTCATGTATGCAAAGTGGCATTTTTGTTATGCTCAGCTATTTCATTTTTTGGAAATGAGCAAATTGAAACTTGGAGAGTTAGTTGCCTAAAGTTTTTATGGAACTCTTGGAAATACTATTCAGAAGTCCTAGCTTATAAGAGCCTCATTCTGTTTCCATTATAGGAAAGAAAACAAAGTAAAGGGGGGGAAAAAAACCACTGAAGCAACATTTGACACAGATGAAAAACTTTATAACTTTTTGGTAGAAAATGACTTTAAATTACACACAGGAAAGATACAAAAAAACAACCTAGAAAGAAACTCAGCTGAGTAGTTGCAGATTAGCACAATGGGAGCTGTGGCTGGGTAGACAGACAGGGTGGGCCTCTGGCGTTGAAGCATAGAACTTGTAGCATCTATACTTCTTTATCACAAATAATTGGTTCATTGAGAAATTTATTTAAACAACATTATGATCTTCATTAGTTTAGGAACAGAAGTAATAACAATCCATCCATCACTTTGGGTTTATGCTTGATTTGGAAACCTGAGTCTTCCAGAAGTAAGTTGTTGGTGGCATTTTACTTTTCTGCTATTAGTCCTCCCTTCTTTTCTCTTTCAGTTTAATATTTTATAGAGCACTTACTACATTGTCAGAACCCCGATTTCAGACATCTAGCATCCAGTACTGTGAGACTCTGCTAAGAAGATGAAAAGGCAAACTACAGACTAGTAGAATATTTTGCAAGTCACATATTTGACAAAGACCTTATAGCCAGGAAAAACTCAACCATAAAATACAAACAAGCAATCTAGTGATCAAAAAACATGAACAGGTGTTTCACCGAAGAGAAGATACAGTTGTCAAATAGCCACATGAAAAAATATTCAACATCATTTTCCAGTAGATAAATGCAAATTAAAACTTCAGGGAACTATAACTACATACCTATTAGAAAAATACTGATGATACCAAATGCTGGTGAGGATGTAGAGAAACTGGCTCTTTCATTTATTGTTGGCTGGCAAAATAAAATGGTGAGCTCGCTATGGACAACACTTTGGCAGTTTCTTGCAAAACTATGCATGACCTACCATATGACACAGCAATCATATTCTTTTGGCAGTTTCTTGCAAAACTATGCATGACCTACCATATGACCCAGCAATCATATTCTTGGAAGTGTATCCCAGAGAAACGAAAACTTATGTTCACACAAAAACTTGTACCCAAATACGCTCAGGTTGCATGTGATTACATTTGTATAACATCCTCCAAACAACAAAACAACTGAGACGAAGAACAGATTAGTTGTTATCAGGGTCTAGGGCTTGGGAGGGAAGTATAGAGGAATAGATATGGATACAAAGAAGCAGCATAAAGGAATTATTTTGTGGTCATGGAACAGTTTGTATCTAATTGTGGTGTTGGTTACACACATCTTTACATAGGGCACAATTGCACAGACACACACATGAATGCAGATTAAAAAATGATAAAATCTGAATATAGTCTGTAGTTTAATAGTAGGGTACTGATGTCAATTTTTTATTTTAGATATTGTATCCTAACTATATAAGATGCCACTATTTGGGGAAGCTAGGTCAAGGGTACACTGGTCTCTACTATTTTTTTAAACTTCCCATGAGTCTATAATTATTTCAAAATAAAAAGATAAAAATGTGATGATTATATGAAATATTTTTCTGTTTTCTTATACTACTTGCAAGTATGTTTAAAACATTTATTTGGGTTATTGTATGTTTGCTGTTAGGGATTCAACAGGTTATAGTTTACTGAATAAACCTTACTTTCTCATTATTTTGAGATCATCCCTTTATTGTATACTAATGTCCACATATATGTAATAATTTCTTGCAATCTTAGTTTCAGTGATTAGTTAATTAAAATTCTCTGCTTCACTTTTCTCATTTATAAAATGGGTGCATACTAATAGTATGTCTTGTCATGGAGTTCATTCCTTTGTAAAATATATTTTTGGAACTTAACCTGTACCAGCCACTGTCCTAGTGCCTTGGGATACAAGAGTACATAAAGGAGTCAAAGATCCTTATCTTTCTGGCATGTACTTTCTGATATGGAAAGATAATAAATAATGACAAACTAATTGTATAGTAGGCTAGAAACAGGGCTGTGAAAAGAAAAAGTGGAGTGATAGGGGAGTTGAGAAGAATAGGGGTAAAAATTTAAACAGAGTGACAGGGTGAATCTCAAAGAGAAGGTGACAATTGTGCAAATGATTGAAGAAGATAAGGAAGGCAAGGAAGTCAGTCTCATGGATATCTTGTTAAAGAATATTAATGGAGAGACATTGATGACTTTTGATCCTATGAGTGATAGAATTAGTGTTACACTTTTAAAGGATAACTCTGGTTCTGTGTTGAAATAAACCGTAGGGTGGTTGTTAAGACTAAATGAGTTCATATCCACATTATATACTGAGCTTATCTATCTATCTATCTATCTATCTATCTATCTATCTATCTATCATCTATCTATCATCTATCTATCTACCAACCTATGTATCATCTATCTAATCTACCCATTCATTCATCATTAAATTACTTAGAACAACCCTTGGTGTGATTTAAAGACTATTGTTATCATTATTTTCATTGTCACCACCACTACCACCAGCAATTTTTACACAAGTGCCACATTATTTTGTGATCTTTCTAGTAACCAACATGTAGATCTACAGTTTCACCACCATATAGAAAGGAGAACGCTGGGTAAACTGATAGAACAGCTAAAATTAGGTGAACTTATAGAAAGTAGGATCAAAGTTCAGACACCCTATGCAGTCCATACTCAAATATCCCTCTTGTTTTCATCCTTACAACAGTTGTTCAATCCATCAAGATGTTTTGTTTTTTGTTCTTTTCTCCAAATTTCATAATTTACAAAAGTTTACAGAGATTGTATAGGTCAAAACGTTTACTGAGGATTCTTCTTTCATTGAGGTTATTATTAGTTTGGTCATGGTTCAGCTAGCTTTTGAACTCATGTATTTATGTTTTCTTAAGCATTTCTTCCAGGATAGTTTATTCTGGGGTAGGAAAGGTTACTTAAGGCTTTAGTGTGTGACTTTTTTCCTTGCTAAAATTCTGAAGGACAAAACTATTTTCAGAATACTACCCAAATTCTTCTGAGATAATGTCCAATATTTATATGAATTCATGATGATTCCCTCCTTTTCTAACTGGTCTTAGTCTGGAAAGATCTATTTCTCAATGTTGGGGTGTGGAGAGTGCTTTTTTTTAATCTGGGGAGAGAAACTGAGGAGCAGTGGTATAACTTCTCATGAAAAGTATGTTCTCAAAATAAAGCATGGCTTTCTGTGGGACAACCTGGTTTGAAAAAAATACCCTTTATGTCTGGTTTCTAGACTGGTTTTATTTCTGTGGTGATAATGTGTTTCTCTTTATCACCCCAAGGAACAGCTTGGATGACTTACATCATGGGGTGACCACAGCTGCAGCTTTTAGAGATGATCACTGCCTCAAATCTTCAGGGCAATCATCTGACGCACTTTCAAAAATCTCTTACTATATTTTATTGGATCTCAGGTTCACAGGAATAGGTTAATCATAATCCTTTGTGACACACTCTCACCATTGTTCCCACTGTCTGGAATTTAGTTTTTCAGTCTTAGGAGAGCAACATGACCTTGTTCCTCACCTCTTGGCAGATGATGTTAATGACCACCCACTTTACCAATTTCCAGTGACACTCGTTCATTTTTGAAGAAACTGCATTATTTAGCTAATAGGCATGTTTCTTTGAAGGTGAACAGAATACTGTTTCTTCCGAATCTACTATATGATAGGAATTTCCCCCAAGGGCTTTAAAGGCATTGGTTTGGTTTAACCACAGCTGTGTCATGTGGTAGTTAGATTCTAATTGTATAGATAAGAAAACTCAGACTCAGAAGAGTTGAAGTAACTTGTACAAAAGTTACATTATTTGTAAATGCCAATGCCAGGACAGGAAATCAGGGATCACTGACTTTAAAATGTATGCTTAAAACCACAAATAAGCTGTTTCCCTGTTCTTGCTCTCAAGATACAATCTAGACGGGAAATCCTGGATGCACCCCATCTAGTTAACCTTAATTGAGCTACTTCCCTGATAAAGATGACCCTGTCAAAGCTACTCTCCTCTCCCAAGCAAAACATCAAGCCACAATGAGCACCAAGACCAGGGTGCAAAGTTTTAAGGTCTTTATTAGGTATGAGAGGACACCTTTGGAGATACAAGCTTCTGCAGTGTAGTATGATTCCACATGGGTGCCAGATTGGCCCTGCCAGTCTAATTTGGATGCTATACTGCTTAAACAGCAGGATTCTGTAATGACTTTAGGATCTACAAGAAAGCATACAGAATTTTTTAATAGCTACATGACAAATCTATGACCTGTACTATTTAATAATTTTTTATAATTTTATAATTTTTTCCATAAATACCAATGTTCTTGTTACAATCAAGTTGTTTAAACAGATTGTGTTTATTAAACCATACTTATCAGAGTTTAGTCAAAAAAGCAGTTATTTATTAAAGATAATTTAATATAAATAATTGTTTAAGGAGGTATTGGAAGAATGAAGAAGTAAAAAGCCAGGGCCATTATGTATGCAGACTTCAGGAATGAAGGTTTGGGTCATCACCCAACCAGATAAAGAACTCTGACTAGCTGAGATTCTGGCTGTGGGAAGGAAGGCAGAATGGGTAGAAGAGGCAAAGCTTAATAGCAAGCACAGCTATCATATAGTAACATATCTTCTTTGTGTCAAATCAGTATTACTGAACATGAAAATGTGTATTTCTTCAGAATAATGAGAATGGCCATCCCAGATTATGAGCAATACAATAGGTCCCAGGGGCTTGGTTAATTTTATTAGATAATAAATATTTTAGAAGATGGTGTTTCTGAACAGCAGCTACATACACAGTAGGAACTGTTGATGAGTCCTTACTCATCAACGGTTGTTTAAGGGTTTTACTATATGTTACATTGTTTAAGGGTTTTACTATATGTTACATTGAGATGTCAACAGTGGACCTTAGAAGACTGGCCCCCAAGAAGGGTGGCCGGTACAAATATCCACCTATAATGAGGCACGTGAACTAAAATGGAGCACCTCTGGGCTGTGCTAATTTTTTGGTGCCAAGCAGGTTATGGAACCTTGACTGCAGGAAAATCTAACCCATTGAAATAGGGCTCCTGTCATCAATCTAGGATCCATAGGGGAAGGTCTACCTAGTAGAGAGAGTGCCAAGCAAATGGAATGGGGATCAGGACTCAGGTCCTGGGGAAAACTGGACTAAAATCAAGAATACCGAGGAAAACTGCTACTTGGTGGGCATGGGTAATCTAGGGACTCACCAGTAAGCACAAGGTAGTCTTGGGGCACTCCAGCTTTTCCTTCCCTTAGGATGTCCTAGCAGAGTGCTAAGTAATGTCAGTTGGGTTCTTATTGGCTGAGGGATGTCATTGGGCTGACCCTGAAGGTACCAGGTCTTTAGAACTGATCACTGGACAGAGTTGGGGAAGGCAGAGACATAGTGGTGCCCCTTTGGTCAATGGCATCACCATGTCTCGATAGCGCTTCTCCTGTTCATCTGATGGACACCGAATAACTTTGTTGGGGGTAATGTGATTTTACTGGGTTGGTGAGTGTTCGAAGATATCTCAAGCCATACGGCTATTGGGAAGAAGTACTATACTAGTTGGAAGAAAATAAGGGCAGGCAAATGTGAGAGGTCAAACCATAAGAAAAAATAAAATTTCTAATTAATTTTATTTTGAGGGTCTTAGTTGAAATATTTCAGAATTTCCAGGATTGAAATGGTTTAAAGCCAGAGAGCTGAGAGCTTTCTACACACTGTGTATCTTTAAAAAAGAGAAAGATTAGGGACTCATGGACTTTTTTACTCAGTGAGATTACTGACGGTGATCTGAAAATAACCACAAGATTAAAAAAACTGACTCAGAAAAATCATCATGACGGTAATTCTGTCTTCAGAATTTTTAGATAAATCAACCTTCATCTTTAATCTTAAGACTATCGTCTAACTAAAGTAAAGACAAATACCAACAAACGTGGATAGTCTGCATCAGTAAGAAAGTTTATTGAAATTCATTAGTAAAAGAGAACAGAAAGGTTTGTTCTGGGTTTTTTCCCCATTAAAGAACACTTTCTGGTAAAGTGAAAAGAAACACAGAAACCACAGAACACCTGGCAGACACCTTGTTTTCAAGGAGTGAACCTGCTTCCACAGAGCACGAGGACAAAGCGCTTTCCTAGAGGTTGTTTTCCACGGATCTGTACACAAGGGCCGGTGTGAAGGGAGACTCGCACCTCCCGATGCCGCTTAATAGTAGTGTTTCTCGGTTTCTGATTCAACCATAGATGAAAGGACTCTACCGTCAGGTGCCACCTCTTCAATAATGGTCTTGATTACTCTGGTTTTGTTAGTATCTGTGCGAAGAATGACAAGAAGTTATAATTTAGTCTGAGCAATCGGTATGGGTCCTTACTAAGCAAATACGAGGAAGCACATTCAATTTTTTTACATCGTTAAACAGACATCCGAGCCATGGTGAAGGTATGACGTCTGGATCACGCCATCGGTCCTTCGAGACGGGTGTCCGGAGTGCAGCTTGTTAACAAATGCACATAGGGTCCGTCTCCAAGATTTTAATTTTTTTAAACATCTCTAGAGCTTCAAAGGCAACAAACCATCACAGAAAGTCAAAACTAATTCTGATTACCCCAGCTAGTTTCTGCTGACCTTGGTCCCTTAGACGAGGACTCTCCGACAGACCCGGAAGAGGAGGACTTGTGGCCTCCGCCGTAGCTGCCGCCGCCACCGAAATTTCCTCCGCCGTGGGGGCCGCCGCCGCCACCGAAATTTCCTCCGCCGTAGGGGCCTCCGCCGCCAGAACTTCCGCCGCCGCCAGAACTTCCGCCGCCGCCAGAACTTCCGCCGCCGCTAGAACTTCCGCCGCCGCCGCCGCCGCCGGAACTTCCACCGTAGCCGCCGCCGGAACTTCCACTGTAGCCGCCGCCGGAACTTCCGCCGCCGCGACCACCGCCGTAGGATCCGCCTCCGGAGCTAAACCAGGTGAGGTTCATGTTTGGTTATTTCTCACGTTGGAAAACGGTGGATCGTTTTCCAGATTATTGCTACTTTAGAAAATAAGCACATCATGTTTTGAGAAAATACAACCCTGCCAAGTAGGTATTTTAAAATGCAGCTTTTGAAAACAGTTTTTTATACATGCAACCCTAAGAATCATTGTTTTGCCAAATTCTTGAGGAAGTGAGACGCGATTGCATGTTCCTCTTCCTGTCCTATGTCCCCTCCCTTCTTCCCCTTTCTCCCACTCTCTGGCATTTTCAAGGTTAAGCCTTGATCTCCGGAATGTTGAATACAGGCAGCTGGGATAATTCTTCTATTTTAAATTTACCTTCCCTCTCCTTCTAGCAGGCTGCGGTAGGTTTGAATTTCATTCTCCAGTCGGGTCTTGATGTCCAGGAGTTGCTGGTATTCGGTGTTCTGACACTCGGTTTCAGCTCGAATCTGTTGCAGCTGTTCCTCCAGAGTGGCGATCTGTGCCTGAATCTGTGAGAGCTGCACACAGTAGCGACCTTCTGTTTCTGCCAAGGAGGCTTCGAGGGATTGTTTCTGAAAAGATATTTTTGTGACTTAGCGACGTCATCGTTCAGTCGAGTAGAGTGAAGCTTATTTAATTATTTGATAAGACATCATACAGAAGAATAAGAAAATGAACACAATTTAGGTTTTGTTTAATGGCGTCATTTCCTTTTCAGCACTTTTAGATCAATGCTGAGAGCACTTTTTTCTCCATTAACCTAGAGCCTCAGTTTCTATTTCTTTCTTACTCTCAACTCTTCATTTTTCTGTTGCATTGTCTATTCTTAACGTGAGCATGACATTTTGTATGATAAAGTTGAAGTCATGTCATGGAAGTCAACATACCAGGGCCAGTTGGGACTGTAGTTCAATCTCCAGACTTTGAACAGTACGTCTCAATTCAGTAATCTCAGATTTATGGCTGGACATTTGTTCAATATTACTGTCGATTTCTGTAGTCAGTTCCTTGCTCTAGAGTATTGAAAACAGGGAAAAAAGATGAGAAAATTCTGAAATGATAACAAAACCTCTGTGTGCTTCACCGTGTAGGAAGATTTACTTACCTTTTCATTGAACCAGGCTTCTGCATCTTTGCGGTTTTGTTCAGCAAGTTGTTCATATTGGCTTCTCATGTTATTCAGAAGTTGAGTCAGGTCAACACCTGGGGCAGCATTCATTTCCACATTCACGTCACCAGTGGACACATTTTGAAGGTCTTTCATTTCCTGTTTGAAGAAAAGAAAGATTGAATGACTCCCTCGTGACGACGATGAACTCTTTTTGGCTGGGGAAAGTATAACTTTTGTGTCACCTCATCGTGGTTCTTCTTCAGGTAGGCCAACTCTTCAGTCAAGCTCTCAATCTGCATCTCCAGGTCAGCCTTGGTTAGAGTCAGCTCATCCAGCACCCTACGCAGGCCGTTGATGTCGGCCTCCACACTCTGGCGCAGGGCTACCTCATTCTCATACCTGAAACAGGCACGATACAAATACTGGATGTAACTTATATAAGGGGATGTACCCTGTAGCAGAGACACTTCAAAAGCAAATGTATAGTTGATTTCCTATCATGGTAGCATATGTGATACACGAATTCACTTAGTGGTTTAATACAAAGAAGCTTAGCAGTTCCTTGAACTTGTGTTTTCTTCCTTTAATATAACCAGAAAGGTAATATTGGAATGGAAAGTTTATCAGACAAACCCAATACTATTTAACTTTGGATGAATTCAGGAAAAGGTAAATGCTAATGTAGGCATCCAAAGTCATTGTCAACAGCAGATGTATTGTTGTACTAGTACTGTACCCCATTTACTTAGCTTACTTAAGCCTGAAGTCATCAGCTGCCAGCCTGGCATTGTCGATCTGAAGCAGGACATTGGCATTGTCAGTTGTTAGGTTGAGGATCTGGAGGGAGAGGCACAGTTATTTAAACAGAGATTAGTTTGAAGCTGCAGGAACCGTGAGCATGCCACTGCACTCCAACCTGGGCGACAGATTGAGACTCTGACTTGAAGAAAAAAAGAGAGAGAGAGAGAGAGATTAGATGCAGGTATGGCTTTTCTAGTGGCATAGATGAACTATGTTTTTATGTTTCTCTTACAGAATCTTGGGGGAATTTTTTATTTTAAGTATGAAATATTGCAGGCTTACTCACATACTTAAATTTGAATCATTTGTTCTCTTGAGGTTTTCCTACCCTTCTATTTCTTTGCTATCCCTTTCTCAAAACTAACTTCAGATATATGGATGTTGTCCTGCAAGTGTGCCCTCCTCTTTTATGCTGTGTGATGTACATGTATTTCAGCTAACCTTTGACTGAATCACATCTGTATTTGTTTAACTTGTTGTAAATACTTCTAAATAAATATACTCTGAACTGGTACACAATAGGTGAAATTCACAAATTCCTTTGAGGCAAGCAGTATCCTATTTTCATACTGGAGAATTCATGTTTCCTGCAATGTTGGTACTGAATATGGCTTATTTGTTATCAGTCAAATAATGGTTTGTTCTGATTCATTTAATGATTTTTCCATTTCTACATTTTTAAATGATCTAGTGTGTTTTCACTAGGGACCCATTATATGTTCATTAAAACCTAAAAAAGTTCTCAGTAACCTGCTATCCTATAAGACAACACACATGCTGGATGAAGATTGCCATGGCCATACTTTCATAAATATTTTCCTTTGATGAGACTGGATTATTTCTGGAAGCAAGACAGTAGCATAGTAAACATAGCGAACAGCTACATTGTGCTTAATTTAATATTCATCTATCTGGATTACATGCCCAGAAGTAGGTTTAAAGTTAACAGTGCCCCTTACCTTATTTTTAAGGTCGTCGATGATTTGGTAGTATTTGCTGTAGTCACGGGGCTTTTGCTGGCGTGAGTTGCCATGCTTTTCATACCATTCCTTGATTTTACCTTCCAGCTCATAGTTTGATTCTTCCAGAGCCCGAACTTTGTCCAAGTAGCTAGCCAGGCGGTCATTCAGATTCTGCATGGTTACTTTTTCATTTCCAGAGAGAAGGCCACCGTCTCCTCCAAAACCACCACCAAAACCACCACCGTAGCCTCCTCCATAGCCTCCTCCATAGCCTCCTCCGTAGCCGCCTCCACCAAAGCCACCCCCACCAGAGCCGACAATTCCAAAGTTGCCTCCTCCTACCATGCCTCCTCCATAGCCCCCACCAAAGCTGCTGCTTCCAAACCCTCCACCAAAGTTACCTCCACCAAGGCCTCCTCCCAATCCTCCATAGCCACCTGATGAGCTCCCAAAGCAGCCCCCACCAGAGCTCCCACGGCTGAAGGAGCCGCCACTGAAGCCCCCTGAGCTAAATCCTCCACCAAGGGAGCCTTTGCTGCTCGAGATTCTGTGGGATGATCCTCCTCCTCCTCCTCCTCCACTGCGGGAGGAAGAGTACTGCTTACTGGAGCTGTATCGAACAGACATGGTGATGTTGTTTAGCCCAGGGAGTGCCTGCTACCACGGACAGTGACAAGCCTTTTTATACTGAGAGGGCGTGTCCCACGTGTGTTAGGGTTTGCTTACTTGCATGGTTTTCTTTTTGTCAACTTAGCATGTTTGGCTTATGATTGCATAAATTATCTTCAGTAATAACCAATCCTAATATGTACAGTTCTGAATTTGCACTAAGAAAAAATAGGAGGTTTGAGATGTTGAAATTGAAAATGGGTGGAGTTGAGAGGTGCATATGTTTTATTAAGTTTTTCACCTTTTGAAGAACATCGAGCAACTGTTAAAATATTTTTTTCTCAGCACTAATTCAGGATGCACAGACTGTTTGCAAAGTCTAAAAAAAGAAATTTAGCTACAAAATTATAGTTAAAATAAAAATTTTTGAATTCATGCTTTAGACAGTTTTGATTCATTGCAGTAGTAGCAGATATAAAGTCTAACCAAATAATACTATAATGAGGATGTTATAGAAAACTATGCAATTGAAAAGAAGATAAAGTACATATGCTTAAAAGTTTAATTAGTATTCAAAAGTTGCCACATATAAAAAGTAAAAGTCATAAAAGTGCAGTTTAGAAGACTGCATATGTGTATGTTTGTAGAGACTCTTAAATTGGAGAATGAGAGTATGTTGATATTTTGCCTAGGAAATTGGGAGTGAGTAATGATTGAGGAATCGTCTGATTTAATGATGGCATTATTTTTAATATTAGAAAGTCTGAAATCATGAAGTTATCCTGGATTATTTGCCCTTTTAAACTTATAATGGTCAAGGTTTATGTGAAGACTGTAATGTAGAAATTCTTAGCACAAGATCTGAGGAACTAACCTCCACTACTTTGCACTAAACTCTGACTGAGTAAAAAGGGAGAATTTGGATGTATTAAGATTGTGAGTAAAAGTTTGCTTGCAAAAATTTAGACTATATTAGAGAATGATACTTTCTTTAAAAATTATGAACTAGCCGGGCTCGGTGACTCAGCCTGTAATCCCAGTGCTTTGGGAGGCTAAGTGGATTCCCAGTAATCCCAGTGCTTTGGGAGGCTGAGTGTAATCCCAGTGCTTTGGGAGGCTGAGGTGAGTGGATTGCCTGAGCCCACGGGTTTGAGACCCGCCTGGACAACTTGACGAGACGTCATCTCTACAATAAGTTAAAAATTAGCCGGGCGTGGTAGCGCGCGCCTGTAGTTCCAGCTACTTGGAAGACTGAGGCGGAAGGGTCACTGGAGCCTTGCAGGTCGAGGCTGCAGTGGCCGGGAGTGGCCACTGCACTCCAGTCTGGGTGACAGAGTGAGACTCCAACTCAAAAAAAAAAAAAAAATGCGAATTAGACAGTGCACATGTGTTCTCAAGCTAGGTTTCATTTGTCAGCAAAAATTCCCCAGATATTTTCTTGGATATATTGAGCTCAGAATTTGGCATGACAGTTTGTCTAGTGAAGTATTTAATTGGTACTTTAATACATGATATAAAATTATTTTATATCTACACATAGGCTATGACATTGCTATTGTTCAGAAATATATACACACACATATAGTCACACATGCTTTACGATTATGTAGTGCTATTTGTGATACTATGATTTTAAAATTTCTAGAATAGGCTGTTAAAATAGGAATGGTGGTTATTATCTCTAATTTATAGAAGAGGAAGTTGAAGTGGAGAATGGTTATGGTTTCTTCCTAGAGTTATATAATAGGTTGTTGAACTGCAGTTAGAAGCTTGCTCTTAACTCCTTGACTCGTTCCTACTCTGCTGCAATGCATACGTGTTCTCTGCTCTGGTAAATCTAGCCTGATAGAACTGAATGCCTCTGATTCTTACCACATACTTCTACAAATGGGAAAAACTAAATGAAAAGAAACGAGAAACATGAAAATATGGAAAGGATAGGGATTTGGCACACCCTGTTCCATTAGTAATTTCTTTTTCAAATTAAATTTATAGCTGTGCATTTTAGTTTATGAAAACTACTGAAGTATTTTCTGCAGGGAAGGGGAATGTGGTTGGGAGCATTAATCAAATGTTGATTGTTAGAGTGGAGGTTACTACCCAGCAAATTGCAGCTCTTCCAACTTGTTAGCACATGTAAGTGGGGCAGTAGTTAAAAGAAAAGAAGTAACCCAACCATGGGAATTGATTCTTGATGAAGATAACAGACAGTTAAAGAAGGCTATAATAAATACATCAGGGTGAAAAAAAGATTTCAGTGACTTCAGAGAGGATGTGGAAGCCTTGGTATTAGTGAAAGCTCTTTGGAAAGAAAAGTTTTAACGAAAGACAGATTTTGATTGATTTCACCTGTAATTATCACACATTTTGGATCTTGTTCTTACAAATTTTGCTTTAGTATTAGCCGTTCCCGCTCCCCAATAGGAAATTATAAAATCTCAGTCTGCTTTCAGTTAGTTTACAAGTGGTATGAAGAGATCTCTGTTACAGTCATATTAAGTCAAAGAATATGAGAAAGGAAATCTTTGCATAAAAGTACAGGGGAACACTTTAAGGTAATGGAGGGTTATAGCACTGTAACATTTATATGAAGCTCTCTGTAATGTTATTACCAAAGATTGCCTATTAACTTGTATACTCTAGAAATTAGGTTGTCTTTTTTTGCAGTGTCATTTGTTGAAATCAGCCTTTGAAATGAGTGAGATGACAGAGGTGCCGTGTAGTAATTCTACAGCTAAATTGGATGAGCATTTATGATTCTCATCTTGGCACCATTTACACTTGATTGCTGTGGTTCACTGTAGCTGTCATTTCATTGTTCTTAATTTGTATTATGTCTCTATGTAAAGCACATTAGTAGATGTTTAAAAGATGGAAAGATGAATAAGATTCAGCTCTTGTCTTTAAGGTTCTAACCAGTCTTTACAGTCTAGCTGAGGAGACATGGCATACATATACATGTCAGCTTAAGTGCTGTGTGAATGATAAATGATTGCAGGCTGCGAGTGTGGAAAAAAGCAGGTAACATTTCCTGACCATATACTATGTTCTGGATGGTTTACTTTTCTTTAATCTTCCCTGAGTTCTCTAAGACAAGATATTATCACCTCATTTTACAGCTGAAAAACTAAGCCTTAGAAGGTTTTAGGAATTTACCCAGAGTACTGCAGCTAGTTTATGCTAGAGCCTGGTTTTGTTTTGTTTGCTTGCTTGTTTGTTTATTATTTATCTAACATTGCACAGAGCCTGGTTTTGAATCAGGCAATATAGCTACAGATATGATAGTTTTTATGACACTGAACTGGCAGTGTAGGACTCTTATGAGCAAGGGGTCATGTTGAAATGGTACCACCTGACAACGTTCCATGGTGCAGGTGAAATTTAAGCTGAGTTGGGTGAAGGATGGGTAGAACTTTTCCATGTGTGCAACAGCAGAGAGAGGACTGTTTTGGGAAGTGGGGACTGTGAAAATGCCAAGCAGGTGGGGACACTAAATGATCAGTGTGGCTGGAGCAGATCATCCGCATGTATTAGTTTACTCATCCTCCAGCAGGTTTATTGAGCACCTGCAGCAGAAAACACTAAGTGCTCTTTCTATGTATACCAGCCATGGTTCTAAATGCTTTATATTTATCAACTCACTTGACTCCTATAATTCTATAGCCTACCCCACTGCCCAACCCACAGTAAGCCTTGAAAATAGGAAAGGATGAAAAGAGAGGGTTAGAAGTCAGAGAATGGCTAGTGAGGAGGAGAAGATGGCTGGGGAGGAAAGTTAGGGTATGGAAAAGGTGTTCACTCTGGTGACTTTGTGATGAACCATGCCTTCTGCTTTTCTCTGAGTGCTACTTGCTTTCATTTCTAACTTTGTTCTTTTCTTTATCTCCTATGTCCACCAAGGCACTAATTTTGTCACCTTTTCGTTGTCAGAGCTGAGGTTTTGTTTCTTTCTATCTAGTCTCACTGCAACTGCCCTAATCCGGCTTTCACCACATCTCTCGTGGATTACTTCACCAGCTTCTGAAGTGGTTTTCTTGGCTCAGCACTGTGTCAATTAAGATCTGTTCTGTTCACTGTGGCAGAATTCATGTTCTTGAAACAGTATTGTCATCACTGCATCAACATACTCAGGCCTCTTGTGGATGGATTAAGTCTTTTCCATAGCCTTGTCCTCCTGTGTCTGCCCAACCTCACGCTCCCTATGGTGAGTCAGGGTGGGGGAGCGGAAGGAGTGCTGCGTTCTCCGCATAAAGTAGTTCTGTGGCCCTGGGCAAGACACTCAGTCTTTCTGTGTCCCAGTTTACTACCTATAAAATACAGATAATAATAATATAAAATATTAAGATATGAATAACAGTAATCATGACCCAGTGAAAAATATGTGTGTTAGTATTTCCCTTAAAAAAAAATCCTTTAATTACTTAATCCTTTAAGCAGGCCTTTCTTCTTAGCCTTGACCAAGATGCTGTGCTTTGTTCCATTTTAAGGCCTTTGTTTGTTGTGTTTGGCTTGAGATGCTCAAGAGCCCTTGGGTACTTACTCAAATTATTCTACCTCAACTCCAGATTCTGGCTTGAATGCCATCTCCTTCCTAAGACCTCTCACTATTAGCCTAGTTCACGGTGTCTCTTTCTTCTTACTTCCTGTGTTGTACAAGCTAGTATTTTGCAAGTTGTTATATCTTGGCCTCCTTATTATTGTTCCCAAAGAGAGATGACATTTAAGTTCCTTTAGAGAAGGGAGTGTGCCTTGTCTTTTGGCTGCAGCCGGTTCTCACTGTTGTCAGAATTTTTCTATATCACCTCTGCCTTTTCCCACTTTCTTTGCCTTTATTTTGTTCTCTAAATTCTTGTCCCACATATGTTGGCAATGGTGCAGGTTAAACATTTAAATAAAGACTGGTCAAAGACAAATAATTTAATTTTGCTTTAAAGGAAATTATGATACTTTTTATGTGAGAATGCTGTGTAAGAAAACTATGATTCTAACCCTCTCTGTTTCCTCTTCATTAAATGTCACTTTTTGGTCTTGGATCTTTTGAGATTATCTTGTAACCTCAAGATAGTAACTTGCTAAAATATACCTGTAGTTCTATTCTAGAATTTGAAAAATTTTTTTCATATCAGGGGAATTGATGATTCTAGTTGGTTTTCTGGAAAGCTAGCCTATGACTATGTAATTTAAAGATTAAATGTGACATAATTTAGTTTTTAAATGTCATTAGTGTGTCATAGGTTTCTTTTTAGTCAAGTTAACTTCATTCTGTGAAAGGCAGTTGCTCCTTATTAATTAACTGCTTTAAAAGGATAATTTATTGACATAGAATAAGAAATAGAAACACAGTATCTCTTTTGGTTTTCATTAAAAAAAGGTAACATTAAAAGTACTAGACAAACAAATTATCCTCAGCAGACCCTGATCTTAAAATATTGAAACTGAAAATTGCCCAAAATTCAGTGGTTGTTTTTATCCCTCTCATAAATCCAAGAAAATTCTTTTAGATCCAGTTGTGGTTATTTATTCAAATTGATCATTTCAAGGATGACTGGATTTGACAGGAAATAACTTTATTATTGGGTATAATGTCTTAATTTTTACTTAGAGTCTGGGCAGTTAAGTAGAGAAAATTTTGTATTAGAAATGGTACACACACAGGTTAAAGTCTGCAGTGAAAGCAGTTATTCCCCACTCTAGAGATTTTAAGTAAATATATGTAATGCTCTTAAATTTAAAGGGAAAAAAAATTTAAGAAGTTTAGATAATTTTTAAATTTTATTGTTTAGAGATAAAAAAATATACGACTTCATAAACTCAAACAACCAGTCAGTTTCGTAAAAAATTGAGCTTTTCTCTGAATCACTTTTGGGGGTTGTGGGGAGGAAAAAATGACAGAGGAACAAATTTAAATAATTATTTAAATGTAACACACAATAACAACATGCAATTTAGTTTAACCATTCTGTGGCCTCCCTCAACTACAAGGTTGAAGATTGATAACACCCAAGGAACTTTTGATTTCTTGTATTAAGCTCACTAAACAAATATGCATTTAACTAGACAAATAACATTTGTGAAGTCAGGCCTAAGATAATTAGAGTTTAGAGAACTTGTCAAGACCTTTTCTGTGTTCCAGGGCCTGTGCTAAGTTCTTTTCCTGCGTTTTTATCTTATCACATCCTCACAGCAACTTTATGGGGGAGATTTTATTTTAACTAAGGAGTTGCTCAAAATTATGCAATAAAAGAGCTTTGCTGGGATTTGAACACAGGCTTATCTTCAGAACTTTTGCTTTAGCACAATGAGTAACTCTTTAAAACTCTCTTGAAGTGATCTATTTAGATTATACATTGTGTTTTCCAGTGTTGTGACTTAGAAAATTAAGAACACAGGAAATTTTATTTTTCACACTGGAAATCTTCCTTATTATCATTACATTTGTGTTGACAAAATAGACTAATTTGAAAAGAAAAAAACTACTGAGGCAACATTTCCTGCCCTTGAAAAGCTCAGTCTTGTCAGTACCCAGTCTAGACTATGCCCTAACTTCTTGAGAATCCCTCTCACCTGGGTTTCTGGAGGTTCCTAATTCTTTGTCCGAATTGTCCTCAGCCTCAGACTAGTCATTAAAATAATAAATCACAGCAATTAACCATCATGCATAATTGCAGCATTAATCCTTTTATAGTGCCAACTGTGCCAGTAGAAGTAACACCCATTATGGAGATTAACCGCTTCTCATCGATTTTTACTCTAAATCTTGGAAAGTACAATGGTGAACACATGGTGTATATCTGAATTAATTCAGGAGTAAACTGTGACATGAAGGGGTTCTGTTGCTTTGGAAGTTTCCAACTTATATAAATTCAGAAGCTATCCAACTTTTTGGTGTCTCTCACAAATATTTCCCATATTGATCATTTTGGTGAAAACATGAAGCTAGTTAGAAATTTTTAGTCTAAAACTTAGATATAAGTGACTGAAAGCCGGGCTCGGTGGCTCAGTCTGTAGTCCCGTGCCTTGGGACACTAAGGTGAGTGGATTGCCTGAGCCCGCGGGTTCGAGACACGCCTGGGAAACTTGGCGAGACCTCATCTCTACAATAAATCAAAAATCAGCTGGGTGTGGTAGCGCGCGCCTGTAGTTCCAGCTACTTGGAAGGCTGAGGCGGAAGGATCGCCGGAGCCCAGCAGGTCGAGGCTGCAGTGGCCGGGAGCGGCCACTGCACTCCAGTCTGGGCAACAGAGTTGAGATTCCAACTCAAAAAAAACAAAACAAAAAAAAGTGACTGAATATTTACAGAGCTGTAAGATGTTGCAAGTTATTTTTTTTCAAACTTGGAACATAGATGCTCCAATCAAAATATATACTTTGGGAGACTGAGGTGAGCAGATTGAGCCCACAGGTTCGAGACAGCCTGGGCAACTTGGCAAGCCCTCATCTCTACACAAAAATCAAAAAATTAGCCGGGCATGGTAGCACATGCCTGTTGTTCGGGCTACTTGGAAGGCTGAGGTGGAAGGATTGCCTGAGCCCAGCAGGTCGATGCTGGGGTGACCGTGAGAGTGCCACTGCACTCCAGCCTGGGTAACGGAGTGGGACTCCAACTAAAAA